>NC_091984.1:242151686-242204019 GCF_044704955.1 Pristiophorus japonicus | reverse complement strand
TTGTGCAACTCGTTGTCTACCTTCAGGGGGTGCAATCCCTTGTGGTTCATGAAAACCTGAAAAGGTGCCCGCATCGCAACGTGCGTACAGTCTATTGCTCCCTGCACCTTGGGGAAGTTAGCAATCCCATAGAATCCTAAAGTCCTCTCAGTCTGAGCCTCTCTGGTCATTGGGAAGCTGATGAAGTCCATCCTGTGTGCGTACAGGGCTTCAGTAACCTGTCTAATACAGCAATGTGTGGCATGCTGAGACATACTGAAAATGTCGCCAGCTAAGGCATGAAAAGAACCCGAGGTGTAGAACGACAGTGCCGTGGTGACCTTGACCTCAAGTTCTCCCCTGATGAGCTGGCATATCTCACTGATAACCTCTTTGTGGAAGTGCAGTCTCCTAAGGCAGGTAGTGTCGTACAAGTTGACCTAAGACTGCTTCTCCCTGCACTTGCAGGGCGTGTAACGTCTGGTCCTCCTCATCAGTCTGTCACGTCTTACATTGGACACATGATGCTGTTGAGCGTACCTTCTGCCATCTTGAGTCTGCAGCACATGAGTGGTCGTCAAGAGAGGGTGAGAAAGGACGGCCCCATTCCACCCTCTCTTGACGACCACCGATTGTTCACAAAGAATGAATGTTCCCACTAAGGCACCTTTCTGTTGCACCCCGTAGTGGACGGAATCCGCACTGTGACTCCGGGAGGAGCTCCTCAGCCACAGGGAGAAGACCATTGAGGAAGATTCGAACGATGACTTTCCCAGTGGCCGACAACAGGGAGATTCCCCTTTTTTAAAGATGGCTACGATTACGGCATCTCTGAGATCTCCCGGCATGCTCTCCTCCTTCCAGATAAGAGAGATGAGGCCATGCATTCATGTCAATAGTGCCTCTCCGCCATACTTTAGCGCCTCAGCGGGAATCCCATCTGCTCCTGATGCCTTGTTCTCGAACTGACGGATGGCCTTTTCTACCTCGTGCAGGGTTGGGGTTTTGCTGAGATGGTGGCGGGCAGCATGCTGCGGGATGGAGTTGAGGACACTCGTGTCGAAGGCAGAGTCTCAATTAAGGAGATCTTTGAAGTGCTCCTTCCAGCGGGTCCTGACTGCCTCGGTGTCCTTGATGAGTGTCTCCCCGTTCTTGGCCAGCAGTGGGGTGGTGCCTTGGATGCTTGGTCTGTAGGTGGACTTGACTACGGTGAAGAATCCTCACACATCATGGCTGTCGGCCAGCTGTTGAATCTCCGTGCTTTCTCCACCCACCATCTATTCTTTACTCTCTCACCAAGGTATATGGAGACCAGAACTGTGCAAAGCATTACAAGTGTGGTTAACCAAGGTATACGGAGACCGAACTGTGCAAAGTGCTCCATGTGTGATCTAACCAAGGTATATGGAGACCAGAACTGTGCACGGTGCTCCAAGTCATCATCATCATCATAGGCAGTCCCTCGGAATCAAGGAAGACTTGCTTCCACTCTTAACATGAGTCCTTAGGTGGCTGAACAGGCCAATACCAGAACCACAGTCTCTGTCACAGATGAGGCAGATCGTTGTTGAGGGAGGGGTGGATGGGACTGGTTTGCTGCATGCTCTTTCCGCTGCCTGCGCTTGGTTTCTGCAGGCTCTCAATGACGAGACTCGAGGTGCTCAGCGCCCTCCCGGATTCACATCCTCCACTTAGGGCGATCTTTGGCCAGGTTCTCCCAGGTGTCAGTGGGGATGTTGCATTTTATTAGGGAGGCTTTGAGGGTGTCCTTGTAACGTTTCCGCTGCCCACCTTTGGCTCGTTTGCCGTGAAGGAGTTCTGAGTGGAGCGCTTGCTTTGGGAGTCTCAAGTCTGGCATGTGAACTATGTTCCACTCCAGCGGGGAGCTTGTCGACTGTGAGGTGGAGTATGGCAGCGAGGAATATTGAGAAGAGGGTTGGGGCAATGACGCAGCCCTGTTTGACCCCGGTCTGGACATGGATTGGGTCTGTAATGGATCCATTGTATGATCTAATGAACTCAACTACAGAACCAGTGGGAAGCTGTTCAACCTTTGCAGTCTCCAGGCCAGGTCCAAGACCACCCCAATCTCTGTCGTCGAGCTACAGTATGCGAACAACATCTGCGTCTGCGCATATGCAGAAGCTGAACTCCAGGACATAGTCGACGTATTTACTGAGGCGTACGAAAGCATGGGCCTTACACTAAACATCAGCAAGACAAAGGTCCTCAATCGATTGGCTGGACCCTGGGACCTTCATGTACTTTAAGGCTCCAAACATCAAGTGCTGTGTGTTTGTCCATTGTGCCTGTGAGCCCTTGTATAATGTATCGAAAGCCACCTTATGGAGAGTCTTAATTGTATATGGGCCTTTTCAGAAAATATATCGGTCAATGGATGTCCAGCACAATCTCCTCTAAAATCCTTTCAAACTCAATGCTGTAATGAAGAATGAAGTTGCCTCAGGTTCTCACTATTCACTGATGTATTGGTTCGCAATGTACAGCACACGAGGAGACCGTTGAGCCATTGCGCCTGTGCCAGCTCTTTGGTAGAGCAACCCAATTAATCCCAGACCCCCCTGCTCTTGACCCACAGCTCTACACATGTTTTCGCTTCAAGTATTTATCCAATTCCCGTTTGAAAGTTATTATTGAATCTGCTCCCACGGCCCTTTCAGGCAGCGTGTTCCAGATCACAACAACTTGCTGCGTTTAACATTTTCCTCATTTCCCTCGCGCGTTCTTTTGCTAATTATCTTCAATCTGTGTCCTCTGGTTACCGACCCTCCTGCCACCGGAAACAGTTTATTCTTATTTACTCAATCAAAACCCTTCATAATTTTGAAGATCTCTATTAAATCTCCCCATATCCTTCCCTGCTCTCAGGAGAACAATCCCAGCTTCTGCAGTCTGTCCATATAACTGAAGTCCCTCAATCCTGGGACCATTTTGGTCAATCTCCTCCTCAACCTTCTCTGCTCTTAGGAGAACAATCCCAGCTTCTCCAGTCTGAACATATAACCCAAGTCCCTCAGCCCTGGGACCATTCTACTTAATTTGTTCTGCACAATTTCCAAGCCCTTGCCTTCCTTCCTAAAGTGTGGTGCCCAGAATTGGACACAGTTCTCCAGCTGTTGGCCAACCAGTGACTTATAAAGGGTTTAGCCTAATTTCCAGAACTTCAGCCTGCGCAACACCATCCAGGGATGGATCCTGCATCCTCCTCGGTGACTACTGCTCCGCTGCATTGCTACCTGAGAGCTCAGAGAGCAGCTTGCCGACCTGGTCACCAGATATTCAACCTGGGAGGTCAGCGCACTATGGCGGTATCGGATAGGTTCTTCAGTTCAATTTGCATTCAATGCAGATCGAGATGGGAGTTCAGTGAGCCATCGTTGCCTGTTGTGTGCTGCCTCCCCAAGTCGAATATCTACTAGTGCTGAGATCACTGTTTGTTGTAAAACACGTCTCACTATCAGGATCAGTGTTTGCAGAGATTAAAGCAATCCAAGAGCTCTCAATTCCTGCAATTTCCCCATCCGCAGTTTGTGGGAATTGTCGAATCCAGGCCATCCAGATGTCCCCATATTCAGGGGGCAGTTTTCAGTTGAGGTACAGTTTCCCTGGTCAGACAGTGACCCTGGGCAGACGGTGTCCGGGGCAGACGGTGACCCCGGGCAGACGGTGACCCTGGGCAGACGGTGACCCCGGGCAGACGGTGACCCCGGTTACACGTTTCCATCTCGGTGCCCCCAGTCACCACAGCGACCATGAGCACTGACTGATCGGGAGGCTAGCACTGACTCAGAATCGTCAGTTCGGGTTAGGGCGTTAGGATTTTGGTTAGGGCATTGGTTATGGTTAGAGTTATGGTTTGGGAGTTAGGGTTTGGGCATTAGGGTTCGGGTTTTACGGTTAGGGTTATGATTAGTGGTTTACGGTTAGGGTTATGATCAGGGGTTCACGGTTAGGGTTAGGGCATTAGGATGTTAGGGTTTGGTCTGGAGCGTTAGGGTTAGGGCGTTGGGGTTATGGTTACGGCGTTGGGGGTTAGGTCATTAGGGTTGGTGCATTAGGGTTAGGTTTGCATTGCATTAAGGTTATGGGGTTGGGGTGAGTGCATTATGGTTCGGGTTTGGGCTGCGGGTTAGAGTTCGGGTTCGCAGTATGGTTCAGGCGCATTAGCGTTGAGGATGATGTTAGGATTACAGTTAGGATTGGGTTGGCGTTAGGGTTAAGGACACTGGGTTAGGGTAAGCATTAGGCCACTCGGGTTAGGGTCAGGGTTAAGTTTAGCGACACTACGTCAGTGTTAGGGTTATTTCGGGTCAGGGTTTAGGGCCAGGGTGGTGAGGGTTAGGGTTATGCATTTAAAGTTAGGGAGTTCGGGTTTGTGTTTCAGGGTTAAGGTCAGAGTTCGCAGGCATTGGGGAAATGCTCCCTCTTGTCTTTGTATTCTTATTTCTTGTGCTTTTTCTTTCACTGGGATCTGCCAGTTGTGTTTGGCTCCATTGCTTCCTATCCAGTGTTAGTTGCCTTCATTTATTTTTACTTGCTCTCACTTATCCCTCTCTGGGATTATAGTTGGACTTCAGGATGTATACTAAACTCTTGAAAGAGGATATATTTGATTGAAAGAACAACCGTGGTAAGATCATGATGGAGGTTTCGGGACCTGAGGTTAGGATCAGTGGAGGTTAGGGTTCGGGCTGGGGTTTGGATTAGGGTTAGGGTGCATTTTATGAATTAGATTGCAGATAGGGATTTAGGATCAGGTTTAGGGTTAATGGTTGGATTAATGTTAGAAAGGGGCTCGGGTTCAAGTTTGAATTGGGAGTAACGGAAGGTTTCTTAAGCTTAGTGTAATCGGAGGGTTTTGCGACACTATATTTGAATCAAACCATTTGGTGACTGTTTTTAATTTTGCAAAACAGTATCTCTCTGTCCTTTTCCTTTGACGGGGTGTCCAGTTCATGTTGGTTTCTAGCTGCATAATTCCCAGGGATTGAGTTCCATGTTCAATATTATGGCCTGGAAACCCCGACGGAGTGTGTACTGACTCGGGAAGACATCGGAAAAGCTGGTTTGCAGCGTACAATGCACATGTGCTGAAAGCTGGAGCCTGACAGATCTCGCGCATTTTGGGATCGCGGACACTTGCACAGGCAGGATTGCAGGATTTACCCATATCTTGCCCAACAAATGTCCTCAAAATTCTTGCGCCTGATAAAAGCAGGCGCATTGCCTACTGTTACAGGCGTAAGAGTTTAAAAACATACAAAAATATAAGTAAATTAAATTTAAAAAACATTATTTTTAAAAACCCTGCCCACCACATTACATTTATTTTTAACCATAATTTAAAAAACTTTTGAAAAACTCGGAAAAAATGTTCTCTCAGATATTAAGTTTAATTTCAGTTAATTTTAATTATGTGAGGTGTGTTTTTTATTTTTTATTACATGTGTTTAGTGTGTTTGTTTTTTTTCTCATTAATATCAATGAGAACTGGTAGATACGGAGTTCCCGTTGCTATTAATGGGAAAGCTGTGGAATACTGTACCTGATTGGTTGTTCAATCACACGTGACTGCACCGCCTCCATGGGAACCTGGAGAACGGGAGCGCGCTTCGCAGTGCGGGAAGAGAAGGCCTCCCCACCAGAATCCCACGCTCCCGGAATCCCACGCTCCTCCCGGACCACCAGGTAAATTCGTAGAAATGTTTCAGGTCGGAGGTAATTGCCCGCGGGAAACCTCTGACCACAATTTCAGCCCCAATGTTTGGGAATGGCTTCATCTTTATTTTGGGTTCTAACGGCTCTGGGGTGTCCTGGAAGTCTGATTGTCAAAGTGTTCCCTGGTTCCCCGATGTACAAGATGTGGCATTGTTTGCATCCGATTGTGTAGATGATATTGTGTTATTCACATGTGATTTTCTGTTTTATAAAATCTGTTTTCCCTGTGTTCCTATTTTGTATCATGTTTAGAATTTTTAGGTATTTACATGTCCCATATTTCCCATTGCCACAGTTTTGAGTCGTGCATACGCTGCTCCTGATGTAGGATTTGGCTGATGCCAGCATCAGTGTGTGTATGGACCGCAAGGATTTTTGGGCTTTTAAAATGGATCTGTACCCTTTTAAAATGGAGACGCACATGGGCTGCGTTTCAAAATGGAGTTTGAACATTTGGACTTTAAAAGAACTGATAGCAGGAGCTATCTGTCTTTTGGGTTGCCATGAGACCAGTCTCAACGCTGACGGCATGAAGAGGCTTTTTCATTTCAAACTTTGTGATTTGTGGAAAACACCTTTGTCCATGGGGCCAGTATGTCTGGATGGACAATGAGGTTTGCAGGCCAAATGTAACACTTCTGGACTCTTTCAATGAAGGAGCAGTCAAGAACTCAACAAACAGTTAGCACTTCGAGAACTGCTCCTTTACAGAAATGGCCTACCATTGTGTTCATCAAGTTGACCAATCCAGGACAGACTCGTCACCAAGAAGACCAACTAGTATCTCTGCGACCATGGTAACCAAGAATCGCCCAGCCAGGTCTCTGTATTATACGGGGTATAAAGATGCTGAACTTTGGGGGATTCAGTAGCTTACTTTTCCTCTACCATCTGGAATAGGGTTCCCCACATGGCTATGCGTCTGTCAACTCTCCAGGAACGCTGGAAGTGAGTGCCTCGCCATACTGCCTGAACGTAACTCTCTCGGCCTCATCACATGCCCCTGTTAGGCACGGTTTTGCCTTTAGAGTCGAACAGACCCGAGACAACATGAATCAATGACAAGGGCGGGCAATTATATCCAGCATACACCTCTGGAAATCACCAAGACCGCCAGTGTGTTCAGCTGCTGAGGAACTACAGGTATCCAAGATGCAGGCCAACACGTGTATGTGTGAGGAGGCTTCCAAGTGTGGGTTCTGACCAAACCAGGGGAGGGGTTTAGTCAGAAGGGTTTCCATTATCTAAGCTTAGATTCTGGGAAAGGGGAGGGTTTGGCGTAACTGACAGAGTGGGTACAAGATAAAAGCTCACGGGGTTGGGGTAATATATTAGCATGGATAGAGGATTGGCTAAATAACAGAGAGTGGAGATAAATGGTTCATTCTCTGGTTGGCAATCAGTAACTAGTGGGGTGCCGCAGGGATCAGTGCTGGGACCCCACCTATTTACAATCTATATTAACAACTTGGAAGAAGGGACTGAGTGTAATGTAGCCAAGTTTGCTGACAATACAAAGATGGGAGGAAAAACAATGTATGAGGAGGACACAAAAAATCTGCAAAAGGACATAGACAGTCTGCGCGGCCCCCGGCCTGGGAGCACCATCGGAGCAGGCCGGGGAGTGGAAGGAGCGGCGTGGCGGCCTAGCCCAGCAGTCTGAGTGGCCCCCGGCCTGGGAGCACCATCGGAGCAGGCCGGGGAGTGGAAGGAGCAGCGTGGCGGCCTAGCCCAGCAGTCTGAGTGGCCCCCGGCCTGGGAGCACCATCGGAGCAGGCCGGGGAGTGGAAGGAGCAGTGTGGCGGCCTAGCCCAGCAGTCTGAGTGGCCCCCGGCCTGGGAGCACCATCGGAGCAGGCCGGGGAGTGGAAGGAGCAGTGTGGCGGCCTAGCCCAGCAGTCTGAGTGGCCCCCGGCCTGGGAGCACCATCGGAGCAGGCCGGGGAGTGGAAGGAGCAGTGTGGCGGCCTAGCCCAGCAGTCTGAGTGGCCCCCGGCCTGGGAGCACCATCGGAGCAGGCCGGGGAGTGGAAGGAGCAGCGTGGCGGCCTAGCCCAGCAGTCTGAGTGGCCCCCGGCCTGGGAGCACCATCGGAGCAGGCCGGGGAGTGGAAGGAGCAGTGTGGCGGCCTAGCCCAGCAGTCTGAGTGGCCCCCGGCCTGGGAGCACCATCGGAGCAGGCCGGGGAGTGGAAGGAGCAGTGTGGCGGCCGACCATTCCAAGGAGCAGCACGTGCTGCAACAGGAGAGCAACGGCAGTGAAAAGTGACGCCATCAAGATCCAGGTCAGTGATTGGAGCGTGGGCAGGTACTGCAGGAGCAGTGAGGTCGGGGCGAAGGAGCAGTGCAAGAATGTAGAGGGACGTGATCGGGGCCCAGGAGAGGCACGAGTTCAGGGCCCAGAAGAGGCGAGGACCCAGGGGTAGTACGGGCCAGCCCACACCGCGATATGAGTGCGCACTGGGTCCGTGCAGCAGGTCTCCAGTCGTCTTGGTTAATCCTTGCTACTGGACCTAGCTCTGTCAAGCCCGTGTGGTGGCTGGTGTGCAACGGCCACCACACGTTAAAAAAATCCACGCACAGGCATCTTCCACACTTCAAGATTTAGTTTGGATCTGGAATTTTAGGCCCATCATTGAAACACCTGTGAACTTTTTGACGTGGAATCAAGTCATCCTCGATTCGAGGGACTGCCTATGATGATGATGATGAATGGGCAAACATTTGGAGATGGAGTATAATGTTGGAAAGTGTGAAGTCATGCACTTTGACAGAAAAAAATCAAAGAGCAAGTTATTATTTAAATGGAGAAATATTGCAAAGTGCCGCAGTACAGCAGGACTTGGGGGTTACTTGTGCATGAAACACAAAAGGATAGTATGCAGGTATAGCAAGTGCTCAGGAAGGCCAATGGTATCTTGGCCTTTATTGCAGAGGAGATGAAGTATAAAATTTAGCAGGGAAGTCTTGCTACAACTATACAGGGTATTGGTGAGGCCACACCTGGAGTACTGCGTGCAGTTTTGGTTTCCATATTTACAAAAGGATATACTTGCTTTGGAGGCAGTTCAGAGAAGGTTCACTAGGTTGATTCCGGAGATGAAGGGGTTGACTTATGAGGAAAGGTTGAGTAGGTTGGGCCTCTACTCATTGGAATTCAGAAGAATAAGAGGTAATCTTATCGAAACGTATAAGATTATGAGGGGGCTTGACAAGATGGATGCAGAGAGGATGTTTCCACTGATGGGGGAGACTAGAACTAGAGGGCATGATCTTAGAATAAGGGGCCGCCCATTTAAAACAGAGATGAGGAGAAATTTCTTCTCTCAGAGGGTTGTAAATCTGTGGAATTCGCTGCCTCAGAGAGCTGTGGAAGCTGGGGCATTGAATACATTTAAGACAGAAATAGACACTTCCTTAAACGATAAGGGGATAAAGGGTTATGGAGAGTGGGTGGGGAATTGGAGCTGAGTCCATGATCAGATCAGCTGTGATCGTATTAAATGGCGGAGCAGGCTCGAGGGGCCGTATGGCCTACACCTGCTCCTATTTCTTTTGTTCTTATGTTCTTAGTCTAAGGTTTTAAGCTAGTATCCACAGTCACCTGGTCTTTAAGCTGTAAGCGAGGGGAGTAGGGGTTGTCGTTTTGTGAGGGTAATAAAAGGAATCGATCTTTGACCAACCTGAAACGTTTCATTTTGTCTGAGTCAATAATAATCTATCCATAGTAACTCCTTGGGTCCGAACTTGGGAGTTGTGGGGCTTGTGGTTCGCGGTATAATTCGGAAGACCAAGCGGGTGGCATCCGGTCACGGCCGGGTTACACAGTAATCCTGGTGGGGGCACTGCGTATCGGGAATTGGAGAAGATCTATCTGACCTTGGTCTCTCTGTGTGGGATTAGAAACATAGAAACAGAAAATAGGTGCAGGAGTAGGCCATTTGGCCCTTCGAGCCTGCACCACCATTCAATATGATCATGCAACTTCAGTACCCCATTCCTGCTTTCTCTCCATACCCCTTGATCCCTTTAGCCGTAAGGGACACATCTAACTCTCTTTTGAATATATTTAACGAACTGGCCTCAACAACTTTCTGTGGTAGAGAATTCCACAGGTTCACAATTCTCTTGAGTGAAGAAGTTTCTCCTCATCTCGGTATTAAATGGCTTACCCCTTATCCTTAGACTGCGACCCCTGGTTCTGGACTTCCCCAATATCGGGAATATTCATCCTGCATCTAAGCTGTCCAATCCCGTCAGAATTTTATATGTTTCTATGAGAACCTCTCTCATTTTTCTAAATTCCAGTGAATATAAGCCTAGTTGATCCAGTCTTTCTTCATATGTCAGTCTTGCCATCCCGGGAATCAGTCTGGTGAACCTGCGCTGCACTCCCTCAATAGCAAGAATGTCCTTCCTCAGATTAGGGGACCAAAACTGAACACAATATTCCAAGTGTGGCCTCACCAAGGCCCTGTACAACTGCAGTAAGACCTCCCTGCTCCTATACTCAAATCCTCTTGCTATGAAGGCCAACATGCCACTTGCCTTCTTTACCACCTGCTGTACCTGCATGCCAACTTTCAATGACTGATGTCCCAGGTCTTGTTGCACCTCACTCTTCCTAATCTGTCACCAGTCAGATAATATTCAGCCTTCCTATTTTGCCACCAAAGTGGATAACCTCACATTTATCTACGTTATACTGCATCTGCCATGCATTTGACCACTCACCTAACCTGTCCAAGTCACCCTGCAGTCTCTTAGCATCCTTCTCACAGCTCACACTGCCACACAGCTTAGTGTCATCTGCAAACTTGGAGATACTACATTCAATTCCTTCGTCTAAATCATTAATGTATATTGTAAATAGCTGAGGTCCCAGCACTGAACCTTGCGGTACCCCACTAGTCACTGCCTGCCATTCTGAAAAGGACCCGTTTATTCCTACTCTTTGCTTCCTGTTTGCCAACCAGTTCTCTATCCATGTCAATACATTACCCCCAATACCATGTGCTTTAATTTTGCACACAAATCTCTTATGTGGAACCTTGTCAAAAGCCTTTTGAAAGTCGAAATACACCACATCCACTGGTTCTCCCTTGTCCACTCTACTAGTTACATCCTCAAAAAAATTCTCGAAGATTTGTCAAGCATGATTTCCCTTTCATAAATCCATGCTGACTTGGACCGATCCTGTCACTGCTTTCCAAATGTGCTGCTATGACATCTTTAATAATTGATTCCAACATTTTCCCCACTACTAATGTCAGGCTAGCCGGTCTATAATTCCCTGTTTTCTCGCTCCCTCCTTTTTTAAAAAGTGGGGTTACATTCGCTACCCTCCAATCCATAGGAACTGATCCAGAGTCTATAGAATGTTAGAAAATGACTTTCAATGCATCCACTATTTCCAAGGCCACTTCCTTAAGTACTCTGGGATGCAAACTATCAGGCTCTGGGGATTCATCGGCCTTCAATCCCATCAATTTCCCTAACACAATTTCCTGACTAATAAGGATTTCCTTCAGTTCCTCCTTCTCGCTAGACCCTTGGTCCCCTATTATTTCCGGAAGGTTATTTGTGTCTTCCTCAGTGAAGACAGAACCAAAGTATTTGTTCAATTGGTTTGCCATTTGGTTTAATTGGTTCCCCATTACAAATTCACCTGATTCTGACTGCAAGGGACCTACATTTCTCTTCACTAATCTTTTTCTCTTCACATATCTATAGAAGCTTTGGCAGTAATTTTTTATGTTCCTAGCAAGCTTCCTCTCATACTCTATTTTCCCTCTCCTAATTAAACCCTTTGTCCTCCTCTGCTGAATTCTAAATTTCTTCCAGTCCTCAGGTTTGCTGCTTTTTCTGGCCAATTTATATGCCTCTTCGTTTTAACACTATCCCTAATTTCCCTTGTTAGCCACGGTTGAGCCACCTTCCCCATTTTATTTTTACACCAGACAGGGATGTACAATTGTTTAAGTTCATCCACGTGATCTTTAAATGTCTGCCATTGCCTGTTCACCGTCAACCATTTAAGTATCATTCACCAGTCTATTCTAGCCAATTCACGCCTCATACCATCGAAGTTACCTTTCTTTCAGTTCAGGACCCTAGTCTCTGAGTTAACTGTGTCACTCTCCATCTTAATGAAGAATTCTACCATATTATGGTCACTCTTCCCCAAGAGGCCTCGCACAACAAGATTGCTAATTAATCCTCTCTCATTACACATCACCCAGTCTAGTTGGTTCCTCGACATATTGGTCTAGAAAACCATCCCTTATACACTCTAGGAAATCCTCCTCCACCGTATTGCTACCAGTTTGGTTAGCCCAATCTATATGTAGATTAAAGTCGCCCATGTTAACTGCTGTACCTTTATTGCATGCATCCCACTTTGTTGTTTAATGCTGTAGATGTGCAGATGATGTGCAGATTCCACATCATCCAAGCTAATGTCCTTCCTTACTATTGCGTTAATCTCCTCTTTAACCAGCAACGCTACCCCACCTCCTTTTTCTTTCTGTCTAGCCTTCCTGAATATTGAATATCCCTGGATGTTGAGTTCCCAGCCTTGGTCATCCTGGAGCCATGTCTCCGTAATCTCAATTACATCATATCCGTTAACTGCTATCTGCGCAGTTAATTTGTCCACCTTATTCCGAATACTCCTCGCATTGAGGCACAGAGCCTTCAGGCTTGTTTTTTTAACACTGTTCTTTTAGAATTATGTTATACTGTGGCCCTTTTTTATTTTTGCCTTTGATTTCTCTGCCCTCCACTTTTCCTTATCTCCTTTCTACCTTTTGCTTCTGTCCCCATTTTACTTCCCTCTGTCTCCCTGCATAGATTCCCATCCCCCTGCCATATTAGTTTAACTCCTCCCCAACAGCACTAACAAACACTCCCCCTAGGACACTGGTTCTGGTCCTGCCCAGGTGCAGACCATCCGGTTTGTACTGGTCCCACCTCTCTTAGAACCGATTCCAATGTTCTAAGAATTTGAATCCTTCCCCCTTGCACCATTTCTCAAGCCACGTATTCACCTTAACTATCCTGCTATTTCTACTTTCCCTAGCACGTGGCACTGGTAGCAATCCTGGGATTACTACCTTTGAGGTCCTACTTTTTAACGTAACTCCTAGCTTCCTAAATTCAGCCTGTAGGACCTCATCCCATTTTTTACCTATATCGGTGGTACCTATATGCACCACGACAGCTGGCTAATCGACGGGCTAGGCAGCAACTATTGGCAAAAGCTCCTGCCGTACAAAGGGAAATAACCTGAACCGGGGAGTTTTAAAGCACAGGTCGACTCAAGGGAGAGTCATAGAGACACTGGGCACACAAAACACCTGACACTGATCAATCTTTTAAATGTTTCCCTCTTTTAAAACTGATGTTGTGCTCTATTGGCTAAGTGTGTTAACCTCCCCTTTCAGTTTTTCATAGAGGTTTTTGACTACCCCATGAATTTGTTGGGCCATTGTGCTATATGTTGTTAAGCGTAGTTTAACTGTTTCATTGTTTCGTGGCTGTGGATTATTAATTTGCTTGAGGAAATTTGACTTAATGTGTCTGAGGAATCTTTTTGTGTATTCTCTCTAGCTTAACGCAGTGAAAAGGATTGTGGTTGTCTGATTGAAATCGTCAAATTTTGTCCTAATGTGCTGAAACCATGTTAATTGTGACTTAATGAGTCCCGGAATGTGTTTTGGATGGCTTTTTGTGTGTCTGTTGCATTGAAAAATATCTTTGTTGCTAGTTTATGGTTGCTATCCTGTTGCGATAATTTAAATACTATGGTGTCAAGAAAGTTAATGTATCCAAATTTAAAGTTAATTTAGTCAGGGTTTCATGTGAAGGATTTGCCGGTTTTATGAAATATGTTAATTTTTCCACCTGTTTTAAAATGCCTTTAGGAGGCTGACCTTGGCTCTTTAAATGTATTAAATGGTGGACAGTCTGGGTCATTTTATAAATGTTTCTAACTGTTGAAGCAAATCTGTCTTTGACTAATGGAGGATTGTGTGTACCGGTTCACACGTGTGGCCGGAGCTGTCCATTGTCCACATAAGAACATAAGAAATAGGAGCAGGAGTAGGCCATATGGCCCCTCAAGCCGGCTCCGCCATTTAAAATGATCATGGCTGATCTGATCATAGACTCAGCTCCACTTCCCTGCCCACTCTCCATAACCCCTTATTCCCTTATCGGTTAAGAAACTGTCTATTTCTGTCTTAAATTTATTCAATGTCCCAGCTTCCACAGCTCTCTGAGGCAGCAAATTCCACCGATTTACAACCCTCTGAGAGAAGGAATTTCTCCTCATCTCAGTTTTAAATGGATGGCCCCTTAATCTATTCTGACCTCCAGTTCTAGTCTCCCCTATCGGCGGAAACATCCTCTCTTTATCCACCTTGTCAAGCCCCCTCATAATCTTATACATTTCGATAAGATCACCTCTCATTCTTCTGAATTCCAATGAGTAGAGGCCCAACCTACTCAACCTATCCTCATACGTCATCCCCCTCATCTCCGGAATCAACCTCGTGAACCTTCTCTGAACTGACTCCAAAGCAAGTATATCCTTTCGTAAATATGGAAACCAAAACTGCGCAGGTGTAGCTGTAGCAAGACATCCCTGCTTTTATACTCCATCCACTTTGCAATAAAGGCCAGGATACCATTGGCCTTCCTGATCACTTGCTGTAGCTGCATACTATCCTTTTGTGTTCCATGCACAAGCACCCCCAGGTCCCACTGTACTGCGGCACTTTGCAATCTTTCTCCATTTAAATAATAACTTGCTCTTTGAGTTTTTCTGCCAAAGTGCATGGCCTCACACTTTCAAATATTATACTGCATCTGCCAAATCTTTGCCCACTCACTGAGCCTGTCTATGTCCTTTTCCAGATTTTTGTGTCCTCACACATTGCTTTTCCTCCCATCTTTGTATCATCAGCAAACTTGGCTACATTACACTCAGTCACTTCTTCCAAGTCATTAGTATAGATTGTAAATAGTTGGGGTCCCAGCACTGATCCCTGCGGCACCCCACTAGTTACTGGTTGCCAACCAGAGAATAAACCATTTATCCCGATTCTCTGTTCTCTGTTAGTTAGCCAATCCTCTATCCATGCTAATATATTACCCCCAACCCCGTGAACTTTTATCTTATGCAGTAACCTTTTATGTGGCACCTTGTCAAATGCCTTCTGGAAGTCCAAATACACCACATCCACTGGTTCCCCTTTATCCACCCTGTTCGTTACATCCTCAAAGAACTCCAGCAAATTTGTCAAACATGACTTCCCCTTCATAAATCCATGCTGACTCTGCCTGACTGAATTTTGCTTTTCAAAATGTCCTGCTACTGCTTCTTTAATAATGGTCTCCAACATCTTCCCAACCACAGATATTAGGCTAACTGATCTATAGTTTCCTGCTTTTTGTCTGCTTCCTTTTTTAAATAGGGGCATTACATTTGCAGTTTTCCAATCTGCTGGGACCTCCCCAGAATCCAGAGAATTCTGGTAAATTGCAACCAATGCATCCACTATCCCTGCTACTTCTCTTAGGACCCTAGAATGCAAGCCATCAGGTCCAGGGGATTTATCTGCCTTTAGTCCCATTACCTTACTGAGTACCACCTCCTGTCCATGGGCAGACATCCTTTCTCCAGGACACAAAGCGAGTCAGAGGCTGGAAAGATGTTACTGTGGGAACCCCGTTAGCAACTGCAGACATACCGCAGAAGTAAGTCTTTAATTCCGATGATCTTCTTGCTTAGGTTCGATATTAGACCTGATGTTTTGCTGATACTACAGCTTTTTCAAAGGTTTCGGGTCAAAGAGGAAAGGGAAGGGTCAATAGGGCACAAGAGACAGGAAAAGGGAATTTTGGGAGGTCGCAAGGTCAGGGTTGACTCCTAGCATATATGTTAATGTCGGAGAATTCTGTCTCTTCCCACAATTAGTGTAAGTGTGGCAACAGCACTTTGTCTGGATGCCTGTGTGTAGTTTTTTGTGTGTCAGATTCAGGTGAATTTATAATGGGGAACAAAGAAATGGCACACCAGTTGAACAAATACTTTGGTTCTGTCTTCACGAAGGAAGACACAAATAACTTCCAGAAGTACTAGGGGACCAAGGGTCGAGTGAAGGATATTAGGCGGGAAATTGTGTTAGGGAAATTGATGGGATTGAAGGCTGATAAATCCCCGGGGCCTGATAGTCTGTATCCCAGAGTACTTAAGGAAGTGGCCCTGGAAACAGTGGATGCATTGGTGATCATTTTCCAACAGTCTATTGACTCTGGATCAATTCTTATGGACTGGAGGGTAGCTAATGTAACACCACTTTTGAAAAAAGGAGGGAGAGAGAAAACGGGTAACATAGAAACATAGAAACATAGAAAATAGGTGCAGGAGTAGGCCATTCGGCCCTTCGAGCCTGCACCACCATTCAATGAGTTCATGGCTGAACATGCAACTTCAGTACCCCATTCCTGCTTTCTCGCCACACCCCTTGATCCCCGTAGTAGTAAGGACTACATCTAACTCCTTTTTGAACATATTTAGTGAATTGGCCTCAACAACTTTCTGTGGTAGAGAATTCCACAGGTTCACCACTCTCTGGGTGAAGAAGTTTCTCCTCATCTCGGTCCTAAATGGCTTACCCCTTATCCTTAGACTGTGACCCCTGGTTCTGGACTTCCCCAACATTGGGAACATTCTTCCTGCATCTAACCTGTCTAAAACCATCAGAATTTTAAACGTTTCTATGAGATCCCCTCTCATTCTTCTGAACTCCAGTGAATACAAGCCCAGTTGATCCAGTCTTTCTTGATATGTCAGTCCCAGCATCCCGGGAATCAGTCTGGTGAACCTTCGCTGCACTTCCTCAATAGCAAGAATGTCCTTCCTCAAGTTAGGAGACCAAAACTGTACGCAATACTCCAGGTGTGGCCTCACCAAGGTCCTGTACAACTGTAGTAACACCTCCCTGCCCCTGTACTCAAATCCCCTCGCTATGAAGGCCAACATGCCATTTGCTTTCTTAACCGCCTGCTGTACCTGTATGCCAACCTTCAATGACTGATGTACCATGACACCCAGGTCTCGTTGCATCTCCCCTTTTCCTAATCTGTCACCATTCAGATAATAGTCTGTCTCTCTGTTTTTACCACCAAAGTGGATAACCTCACATTTATCCACATTATACTTCATCTGCCATGCATTTGCCCACTCACCTAACCTATCCAAGTCACTCTGCAGCCTCATAGCATCCTCCTCGCAGCTCACACTGTCACCCAACTTCGTGACATCTGTAAATTTGGAGATACTACATTTAATCCCATCGTCTGAATCATTAATGTACAATGTAAACAGCTGGGGCTCCAGCAGAGAACCTTGCGGTACCCAACTAGTCACTGCCTGCCATTCTGAAAAGTACCCATTTACTCCTACTCTTTGCTTCCTGTCTGTCAACCAGTTCGCAATCCACGTCAGCACACTACCCCCAATCCCATGTGCTTTAACTTTGCACATTAATCTCTTGTGTGGGACCTTGTCGAAAGCCTTCTGAAAGTCCAAATTATAGACCGGTAATTATAGACCGGTTAGCCTGACATCAGTCGTGGGGAAAATGTTGGAGTCAATGAAATAGCAGCGCATTTGGAAAGCAGCGACAGGATCAGTCCAAGTCAGCATGGATTTATGAAAGGGAAATCATGCTTGACAAATCTTCTGGAATTTTTTGAGGAAGTAACTAGTAGAGTGGACAAGGGAGAACCAGTGGATGTGGTGTATTTTTAAAGCACATGGTATTGGGGGTAATGTACTGACGTGGATAGAGAACTGTTTAGCAGACAGGAAGCAGAGAGTTGGGATAAACGGGTCCTTTTCAGAATGGCAGGTAGTGACTAGTGGGGTGCGCAGGGCTCAGTGCTGGGACCCCAGCTATTTATAATATACATTAATGACTTAGATGAAGGAATTGAGTGTAATATCTCCAAGTTTGCAGATGACACTAAACTGGGTGGCAGTGTGAGTTGTGAGGAGGACGCTAAGAGACTGCAGGATGACTTGGACAGGTTAGGTGAGTGGGCAAATGCATGGCAGATACAGTATAATGTGGATAAATGTGAGGTTATCCACTTTCGGGTCAAAAACACAAAGGCAGAATATTATCTGAATGGTGGCAGATTAGGAAAAGGGGAGGTGCAATAGTCATCAGTCATTGAAAGTTGGCATGCAGGTGCAGCAGGTGGTGAAGAAGGCAAATGGTATGTTGGCCTTCATAGCTAGGGGATTTAAGTATAGGAGCAGGGAGGTCTTACTGCAGTTGTACAGGGCCTTGGTGAGGCCTCACCTGGAATATTATGTTCAGTTTTGGTCTAATAGAAACATAGAAAATAGGTGCAGGAGTAGGCCATTTGGCCCTAATCTGAGGAAGGACATTCTTGCTATTGAGGGAGTGCAGTGAAGGTTCATCTGACTGATTCCCGGGATGGCTGGACTGACATATGAGGAGAGACTGGATCGACTGTGCCTTTATTCACTGGAGTTTAGAAGGATGAGACGTGATCTCATAGAAACATGTAAAATACTGAGAACTGGACAGGTTAGATGCAGGAAGAATGTTCCCGATGTTGGGGAAGTCCAGAACCAGGGGACACAGTCTAAGGATAAGGGGTAAGCCATTTAGGACCGAGATGAGGAGAAACTTCTTCATTCAGAAAATTGTTAACCTGTGGAATTCCCTACCGCAGAGAGTTGTTGATGCCAGTTCGTTATATATATTCAAGAGGGAGTTAGATATGGCCCTTACGGCTAAAGGGATCAAGGGGTATGGAGTGATAGCAGGAAAGGGGTACTGAGGTGAATGATCATCCATTGAGTGGTGGTGTAGGCTCAAATGGCCGACTCCTGCACCTATTTTCTATGTTTCGATAACCAAGTGTGTCTCAATTAATAATCCTGCATCGCCATCTAGTGGTTAAACCCAGTGCTTGCAGGTTTGTATTTAGGGTCAGGGTTAAGGTGAGGGTTAGGGTTCACGGGTAGTGGGGAAACATTCCGTTTTGTCTTTGTATTCGCATTTCTTGAGTTGTTTTCTTTCACTGGGATCTGCTACGTGTTTGAGTCACGCTTTCCATTGCTTCCTATCCAGTGTTGGGTGTCTTTATTTATTTTTACTTGCTCTAATTTTCCCTCTCGGGTTATAGTTGGACTTCAGGATGTATATTAAACTCTTGAAAGAGGACATATTTTATTCAAAGAGCAATTGTGCTGAAGATCAAGATGAAGCATTCGGGACCTGAGATGAGGTTCAGTGGAGGTTAGGATTAGGCTTGGATTAGGGTTAGGATTATGATTACGTAAGGGTTGGGGCTTGGCAGGATTATAAATTAAGGAATCCATACAAACCAGCAAGCACCTCATTTAACCACTAGATTGTGCTGTAGGATTATAAATTAGGATTAGGTATGGGTCAGGTTGCATTTATGGGCTTGGGTTTAGGGCTAGGGTTAGGGTCATTTAGGGTTAGGGTCAGGGATGAGGGGTGCATTTAGGGTTAGAGGTTTGGGTTCGGGTTAAGTTTAGGGTTAGGGTAGGGGTTAGGGATGGGGTAGGCGTCGGGGGAGTCGGGTGGAGGACTGAGAGTTGGTCCCTAAGAAGATGAGAAAGGGGATTTAATAATGGGAAATGTGGAAATGGCTGAGACCTTAAACAATAATTTTGCTTCGGTCTTCACAGTGGAAGACACAAAAACCATGCCAAAAATTGCTGGTCACAGGAATGTGGGAAGGGAGGACCTTGAGACAATCACTATCACTAGGGGGGTAGTGCTGGACAGGCTAATGGGACTCAAGGTAGACAAGTCCCCTGGTCCTGATGAAATGCATCCCAGGGTATTAAAAGAGATGGTGGAAGTTATAGCAGATGCATTCGTTATAATCTACTAAAATTCTCTGGACTCTGGGGAGGTACCAGCGGATTGGAAAGCAGCTAATGTAATGCCTCTGTTTAAAAAAGGGGGCAGACAAAAGGCAGGTAACTATAGGCCGGTTAGTTTAACATCTGTAGTGGGGAAAATGCTTGAAACTATCATTAAGGAAGAAATAGCGGGACATCTAGATAGGAATAGTGCAATCAAGCAGACACACGCATGGATTCATGAAGGGGAAATCATGTTTAATTAATTTACTGGAATTCTTTGAGGATATAACGAGCATGGTGGATAGAGGTGTACCGATGGATGTGGTGTATTTAGATTTCCAAAAGGCATTCGATAAGGTGCCACACAAAAGGTTACTGCAGAAGATAGAGGTACGTGGAGTCAGTGGAAATGTAATTAGCATGGATAGAGAATTGGCTGGCGAACAGAAAGCAGAGAGTCGGGATAAATGGGCCCTTTTCGGGTTGGAAATCTGTAGTTAATGGTGTGCCACAGGGATTGGTGCTGGGACCACAACTGTTTACAATATACATAGATGACCTGGAAGAGGGGACAGAGTGTAGTGTAACAAAATTTGCAGATGACACTAAGATTAGTGGGAAAGCGGGTTGTGTGGAGGACACAGCAAGGCTGCAAAGAGATTTAGATAGGTTAAGTGAATGGGCTAAGGTTTGGCAGATGGAATACAATTTCGGAAAGTGTGAGGTCATCCACCTTGGAAAAAAAACAATAAAAGGGAATATTATTTAAATGGGGAGAAATTACAACATGCTGAGGTGCAGAGGGACCTGGGGGTCCTTGTGCATGAATCCCAAAGAGTTAGTTTGCAGGTGCAACAGGTAATCAGGAAGGCAAATGGAATGTTGGCCTTCATTGCGAGAGGGATGGAGTACAAAAGCAAGGAGGTCCTACTGCAACTGTATAGGGTATTGGTAAGGCCGCACCTGGAGTACTGCGTGCAGTTTTGGTCACCTTCCTTAAGGAAGGATATACTGGCTTTGGACGGGGTACAGAGACGATTCACTAGGCTGATTCCGGAGATGAGGGTGTTACCTTATGATGATAGATTGAGTAGACTGGGTCTTTACTTGTTGGAGTTCAGAAGGATGAGGGGTGATCTTAGAGAAACATTTAAAATCATGAAAGGGATAGACAAGATAGAGGCAGAGAGGTTGTTTCCACTGGTCAGGGAGACTAGAACTAGGGGGCACAGCCTCAAAATACGGCGGAGCCAATTTAAAACCGAGTTGAGAAGGAATTTCTTCTCCCAGAGGGTTGTGAATCTGTGGAATTCTCTGCCCAAGGAAGCAGTTGAGGCTAGCTCATTGAATGTGTTCAAGTCACAGATAGATAGATTTTTAACCAATAAGGGAATTAAGGGTTACGGGGAGCGGGCGGGTAAGTGGAGCTGAGTCCACGGCCAGATCAGCCATGATCTTATTGAATGGCGGAGCAGGCTCGAGGGGCTAGATGGCCTACTCCTGTTCCTAATTCTTATGTTCTTATGTTCTTATAACCAGGAGGGGCGGGACAAAGATACTGCACCCAGGGGAAGGGGGTGCAGATAAGGTGCACTCCAAATTTCCCTCAATTCTCTGGAGTTCCCCAGCAAGGGAAGGATGAGTGGAAGATATGCCTGCCCTCCCAATATGCAGACGTCTATGAATGGTGTTGGTGGGTTATTTCCCGAGATAGACCCACCACCACGGCCCCACCAACTAACTTAGCAACAGTGAGCACTACCAGGGCCCCGACCTCCACACCCCCAGTGCCACCAATGTGTCCAACCCTGGGGCAAAAGGTGGATTGGACCAAGGATTATATACACTTCGGGGTACATCAGCGAATAATTACTGTATTCCTAAATGTAACGGACTTAACCATACCCAACTTCTGTGGGTCAAACAGCATAAGCCTAATTAAAAACCTGACCCTGCGAGCACTTGAAGGCCGTGAATCAAAAACCATGAAGTTTAATGTGGAAAGAGGGTCAGGTAAAAAGCGGGACCGGGGAAAAAGAGGGATACTAGAAATGGTAGGCGGCGGGATACGCGGCAGGAGTTGTGATGGTAACCACTATCGACCTGCACACGATAGATGATCAAGTTGACGCCCTAACACGAACCTTACAGGGATTGTTGGAGAGGGTGAGGATAATGAAAAGGTACAGGCACAACTGGGTAATGGCGCAGAGAGGGACTTATTACAAGTGACCTATACATGGCGAGACCATGCCAGAACTATCAATTTGATAAATAGTGCGGAAAGAAACTTGAGTAGAACCATACAGACAGATCTAGTATGTACGGGATATGGAGCATGGTTACTCAATGGTATACAACATAACCGAGAGCAACTTCAAAATGGAAAGGTGCCGGATTGCATAACACTCGATGTATTTGCCAACTGGACCTTGGAAATAAACATGACTCATACCTGCGAGGTGCGGAGAAACAGTCATGCTTGGGTCCCAAAGGCCAGATGTGTAACTGGACATTTAAATGTAATAGATTTTGTATTATCTATACCACAGTATGATGCAACAAAGAGAGATCCTCTATACCAAACAGACAATATGGGGAAAATAAGAATTCAAACTCGCATGCGTTACCATGACTATTCCAGATATGGTAATTAAAGAGAACAACATAAGAATTAGGAACAGGAGTAGGCCATCTAGCCCCTCGAGCCTGCTCCGCCATTTAATAAGATCATGGCTGATCTGGCCGTGGACTCAGCTCCACTTACCCGCCCGCTCCCCATAACCCTTAATTCCCTTATTGGTTAAAAATCTATCTATCTGTGATTTGAATACATTCAATGAGCTAGCCTCAACTGCTTCCCTGGGCAGAGAATTCCACAGATTCACAACCCTCTGGGAGAAGAAATTCCTTCTCAACTCAGTCTTAAATTGGTTCCCCCATATTTTGAGGCTGTGCCCCCTAGTACTAGTCTCCCCGACCAGTGGAAACAACCTCTCTGCCTCTATCTTGTCTATCCCTTTCATTATTTTAAATGTTTCGATAAGATCACCCCTCATCCTACTGAACTCCAACGAGTAAAGACCCAGTCTACTCAATCTATCATCATAAGGTAACCCCCTCATCTCCGGAATCAGCTTAGTGAATCGTCTCTGTACCCCCTTCAAAGCTAGTATATCCTTCTTTAAGTAAGGTGACCAAAACTACTCCAGGTGCACCCTCACCAATACCCTGTACAGTTACAGCAGGACCTCCCTGCTTTTGTATTCCATCCCTCTCTCAATGAAGGCCAACATTTCATTCGCCTTCCTGATTACCTGCTGCACCTGCAAACTAACTTTGCAGGACCCCCAGGTCCCTCTGCACCGCAGCATGTTGTAATTTCTCCCCATTCAAATAATATTCCCTTTTACTGTTTTTTTTCCAAGGTGGATGACTTCACACTTTCTGACATTGTATTCCATCTGCCAAACTTTACCCATTTGCTTAACCTATCCAAATCTCCTTGCAGCCTCTCTGTGACCTCTACACAACCCGCTTTCCCACTAATCTTTGTGTGACCTGCAAATTTTGTTATACTACACTCTGTCCCCTCTTCCAGGTTCATCTATGTATATTGTAAACAGTTGTGGTCCCAGCACCGATCCCTGTGGCACACCACTAACCACCGATTTCCAACCCGAAAAGGACCCATTTATCCCGACTCTCTGCTTTCTGTTAGCCAGCCAATTCTTGATCCATGTTAATACATTTCCTCTGACACCGTATACCTTTATCTTCTGCAGTAACCTTTTGTGTGGCACCTTATCGAATGCCTTTTGGAAATCTAAATACACCACATCCATCGGTACACCTCTATCCACCAAGCTCGTTATATCCTCAAAAAATTCCAGTAAATTAGTTAAACATAATTTCCCCTTCATGAATCCATGTTGCGTCTGCTTGATTGCACTATTCCTATCTAGATGTCCCGCTATTTCTTCCTTAATGATAGCTTCAAGCATTTTCCCCACTACAGATGTTAAACTAACCGGCCTATAGTTACCTGCCTTTTGTCTGCCCCCTTTTTTAAACAGAGATGTTACATTAGTTGCTTTCCAGCAGTTCTAAGAGTTTCAGCATAGATGATTGTTATAAAAATAACCAAGTTGTTTTATGTCGAGATCCACTATGCAGAATCAAAGATGAATATGGATATGGCCAAATTGACGGGTGCACCTTGAGTATCACCCCCCCCCCCCCCCCCCCGCTAAAACGGGACTATGAAACTGTTCCATGAGGAAATGGGGAATGGTGTGTGAGCACCATGATGACTGAAATGACCGTCACAAATAAGGAAGGAGCTATCTCATGCGCCATCATGAATACTGACTTCTGCTTTATCTCACTTGACGAGACATGTTTAAATGGATACATTATAAACCCTGAACTAAAGGAAGAAACCATCAATGGGACAATGATAGACACTGTCTGAGAAGGGTATGAGAAGGCCATCGGGCCGCAAGGAGAACCAATACTCGATCTGAATGAGGAACAAACTCGACTGGAGCAGGATTTCGGAGGCAAAGACTGAAGTATATAGTCCTGATGGAAGACATAGGACTAGAACCGCCACCTTTGTGCTTAGTGGCCAAAAATGGGCGATATTTCTGGCGTGGGCGGTAAAAAAGGGTTTTCAGATCGCCGGCTTCTCGCCCATTCTTAAAGCATCTAGTCTCTATTTTTGAAAATGGGTGTTGATGGATATGAAATGGGCGGTAGCGTTAAATTTTTTGGACCATCTGCCGTTAAGTGTCGCTGACCATAGCAACAGCATGGCAATGCTCGATTCCGGCAATTCAGGAAGTCAAGGGTCACCATTGCATGCGCAGAAGAGGAGACAGAGAGTGAGGGAGCAGAAAGGGACTGAAAGCGTGTGTGGGTGTGGTGTGTGCTTGTTTGTCTGTTGTGGGAGGCACAAGGGAGATTCACCAGCAACAAAAAGCCTACTAAGCACCAAGAACATAGTTGGCATTGAGTTTTTGTCCAACAAATAATACATAACATGGAAGGGATGGAGGAGGCCCTGCAGCTGGTAGCCAGGAACACTGGTCCTGGAGCGCGGCACTGCACTCCAAGGTGCCACACCCCCATTGCAGCAACATCTTGCTTCTGGCTCGAAGCATGTTCCCACCTCCGGACCGTCCTCTCCCGTATCCATCCAAGCAGTGCTTCGGCCGTCACCCCCCCCCCCCCCCACCAATGAAGCATCACCTGAGAAGCTCCTCGGCCAGGCAGCTTGGAGTCAGGAGGGGAAGGGGTAGAGGTAGGGAGGAGAAGCGGGGGGCGGAGCGGGAGGGTTGGTTTTTACAGAAATACTGATGTTCGGTTTAAATGTTTTTTATTTAACAAAACCTTGTAGCGCATTGGCTCAGTTAGCTGCACCGTTACACGTTGGTGATTCCTTAACATCAAAGGGTATAATTACACTTAACTTCAATCAACTTAAACTTTAACTGTCACCAAGGTGATGCCCACCATTGATGTATGACCTGCACACCCAGCAGTCTGTCAGCCTTGTAAATAACACCAACGTTATTTCAGGCAAAGCGATTATTGATGAGCTCCTGATGTAAGGCTCTTGCAGCTATCATGCCACCACGGGCCCTTTCATGCAGTCTACAGGGGGACAGGGGCATGGCTTCAGCGAGAGCCTGATTGTCTGGGTCGATGTCAGCGTCCGCCTCCTCTTCCTCTCTCTGGTGAGGTGGACTGTCAGACTCATCAGACAATTCTTGTCCCCTCCTGATAGCCAAGTTGTGCAACATGGAGCACACCACCATGAATTGAGCTACCTGCTCAGGGTGGTATTGGAGCTCGCCTCCTGAGTGGTCCAGGCATCTAAAGTGCTGCTTCAGCACTCCAATGGTTTTCTCCACGATATTGCGAGTTGCTCTGTGGCTCTTGTTGTATCACCGCCCTGTTTTGGTGTGGGTGTCACGCAAGGGGGTCATCAGCCAGGTGGCAAGTCTATATCCTTTGTCAACAAGCATCCAGCATTGACCTTGTGGCTGATTGTTAAATAAGTCAGATACAGTGCTCTCACACAGGATGTGTGCATCATGGATGCTGCCCGGAAATTGAGCATTCACTGCCATTAGCTGGACATTCAGGGAGTGGAATCCCTTGTGGTTCCTGAAAACCTCTGCATCCTGAAAAGGTGCCCGTATCATGATGTGCGTACAGTCTATTGCTCGCTGCACCTTGGGAAAGTTTGCAATTCTGGAGAATCCTAGAGCCCTCTCACTCTGTGCCTCGCTGGTCAAGTGCCTCCTGCATGTGTACAGGGCTTCAGTGACCTGTCTAATGCATCGATGTGTGGCATGCTGAGAAAGTCCGCAAATGTTTCCAGCTGTGGCCTGAAAAGAACCTGAGGCGTAGAACGGCAGTGCCGTGCTGACTTTGACCTCGACAGACAGTGCAGTACTGATGGTGCTGGCAGGCTGCAGATCTGCTCTTATGAGCTGGCATACCTCATTGATAACCTCTTTGTGGAAGTGCAGTCTCCGAAGACAGGTGGTGTTGGGCGAGTCGAGTAAGAATGCTTCTCCTTGTACTTGCGGGGGGTGTAATGTCTCGTCCTCCTCATCAGTCCATCATGTCTTACATTTGGCGCATAATGCAGTGGAGCGTACCTTTGGCGATCTTGAGTCTGCTGCATGTAATTGGTCACCAAGAGAAGGTGAGAAAGGACAGGCCCTATTGCAGTAGCTCTCTGTTTTCCACCGATTGGTCACAAACAAGGAATGTCCAGATGAAGGCACCTATTCATTTCCAATCGGTCACAGTATGGTCAAGATGTTTGTAGAGATGTTCGCATCAACTCCAATGATCTCCAGAGTACATCCGAGCTCCACCGAGGTTCAAGCACAGCAGCCTTTTAAAGGAATGTAGAACATAGAAACATAGACATAGAAACATAGAAAATAGGTGCAGGAGTAGGCCATTCGGCCCTTCTAGCCTGCACCGCCATTCAATGAGTTCATGGCTGAACATTCAACTTCAGTACCCCATTCCTGCTTTCTCGCCATACCCCTTGATCCCCCTAGTAGTAAGGACCTCATCTAACTCCTTTTTGAATATATTTAGTGAATTGGCCTCAACAACTTTCTGTGGTAGAGAATTCCACAGGTTCACCACTTTCTGGGTGAAGAAGTTCCTCCGCATCTCGGTCCTAAATGGCTTACCCCTTATCCTTAGACTGTGACCTCTGGTTCTGGACTTCCCCAACATTGGGAACATTCTTCCTGCATCTAACCTGTCTAACCCCGTCAGAATTTTAAATGTTTCTATGAGGTCCCCTCTCATTCTTCTGAACTCCAGTGAATACAAGCCCAGTTGATCCAGTCTTTCTTGATAGGTCAGTCCCGCCATCCCGGGAATCAGTCTGGTGAACCTTCGCTGCACTCCCTCAATAGCAAGAATGTCCTT
This sequence comes from Pristiophorus japonicus, assembly GCF_044704955.1. Lineage (NCBI taxonomy): Eukaryota > Metazoa > Chordata > Chondrichthyes > Pristiophoridae > Pristiophorus > Pristiophorus japonicus. The sequence goes on along the minus strand of NC_091984.1, from coordinate 242,176,888 downwards.
CCTCAGGTTAGGAGACCAAAACTGTACACAATACTCCAGGTGTGGCCTCACCAATGCCCTGTACAACTGTAGCAACACCTCCCTGCCCCTGTACTCAAATCCCCTTGCTATGAAGGCCAACATGCCATTTGCTTTCTTAACCGCCTGCTGTACCTGCATGCCAACCTTCAATGACTGATGTACCATGACACCCAGGTCTCTTTGCACCTCCCCTTTTCCTAATCTGTCACCATTCAGATAATAGTCTGTCTCTCTGTTTTTACCACCAAAGTGGATAACCTCACATTTATCCACATTATACTTCATCTGCCATGCATTTGCCCACTCACCTAACCTATCCAAGTCGCTCTGCAGCCTCACAGCATCCTCCTCGCAGCTCACACTGCCACCCAACTTAGTGTCATCCGCAAATTTGAAGATACTACATTTAATCCCCTCATCTAAATCATTAATGTGCAGTGTAAACAGCTGGGACCCCAGCACAGAACCTTGCGGTACCCCACTAGTCACTGCCTGCCATTCTGAAAAGTACCCATTTACTCCTACTCTTTGCTTCCTGTCTGACAACCAGTTCTCAATCCATGTCAGTACACTACCCCCAATCCCAAGTGCTCTAACTTTGCACATCAATCTCTTGTGTGGGACCTTGTCGAACGCCTTCTGAAAGTCCAAATATACCACATCAACTGGTTCTCCCTTATCCACTCTACTGGAAACATCCTCAAAAAATTCCAGAAGATTTGTCAAGCATGATTTCCCTTTCACAAATCCATGCTGACTTGGACCTATCATGTCACCTCTTTCCAAATGCACTGCTATGACATCCTTAATAATTGATTCCATCATTTTACCCACTACCGATGTCAGGCTGACCGGTCTATAATTCCCTGTTTTCTCTCTCCCTCCTTTTTTAAAAAGTGGGGTTACATTGGCTACCCTCCACTCCATAGGAACTGATCCAGAGTCAATGGAATGTTGGAAAATGACTGTCAACGCATCCACTATTTCCAAGGCCAGCTCCTTAAGTACTCTGGGATGCAGTCCATCAGGCCCTGGGGATTTATCGGCCTTCAATCCCATCAATTTCCCCAACACAATTTCCCGGCTAATAAGGATTTCCCTCAGTTCCTCCTCCTTACTAGACCCCCCGACCCCTTTTATAACCGGAAGGTTGTTCGTGTCCTCCTTCGTGAATACCGAACCAAAGTACTTGTTCAATTGGTCCGCCATTTCTTTGTTCCCCGTTATGACTTCCCCTGATTCTGACTGCAGGGGACCTACGTTTGTCTTTACTAACCTTTTTCTCTTTACATATCTATAGAAACTTTTGCAATCCGTCTTAATGTTCCCTGCAAGCTTCTTCTCATACTCCATTTTCCCTGCCCTAATCAAACCCTTTGTCCTCCTCTGCTGAGTTCTAAATTTCTCCCAGTCCCCAGGTTTGCTGCTATTTCTTGCCAATTTGTATGCCACTTCCTTGGCTTTAATACTATCCCTGATTTCCCTTGATAGCCACGGTTGAGCCACCTTCCCTTTTTTATTTTTATGCCAGACAGGAATGTACAATTGTTGTAGTTCATCCATGCGGTCTCTAAATGTCTGCCATTGCCCATCCACAGTCAACCCCTTAAGTATTATTCGCCAATCCATCCCAGCCAATTCACGCCTCATACCTTCAAAGTTAGCCTTCTTTAAGTTCTGGACCATGGTCTCTGAATTAACTGTTTCATTCTCCATCCCAATGCAGAATTCCACCATATTATGGTCACTCTTCCCCAAGGGGCCTCGCACAATGAGATTGCTAATTAATCCTCTCTCATTACATAACACCCAGTCTAAGATGGCCTCCCCCCTAGTTGGTTCCTCGACATATTGGTCTAAAAAAACCATAACGCTGTGTTTTGTTCCGGTTAGTTCTACTTTTTCTGCGCAGTTTTTTGGGCGAGCGATATTGTGGGCGATATGTGTGCGAGGTGGTGAAATTGATGCTGGGCAATCTCATTGCAGCTAGTTTACGTAAATATGCTCTATATGACAAAAAAAAGTGGGCGGGCAGTAATACTGAATCAATGTGGAAATTAATGCTGGGTGATATTATGGGTGTTGATTTCGCCCATACTGCTGATTCTGCCCCAAAAAAGTGGCTGGGGTGGTAATATTTTTTCCTGGCGTTAAGCACTTGGGGAAAGTAATGCTCGGCGATAAGTTTCCTAAAAATGCCCGTCAGTTTCCATTTTGTGCCAAAATGGGCGGAATCTGGGCGTTATATGTCATTTCAGCGATAAAATGTGCGTTAAATGGGTGTTAAGCAGGCAAAAAAAGCGGAGGTTCTCGCCTATAGACAAAGTGCGAAAGGACACTGAGGAAATGTTGGCGAGTCAGCCTGTATAAAGTGTAACCGACATAAGAGGCAGGCCATAGCACCAAGTTCTGCCAAAAGGACTTATCTTGTATAACCTTGATGGGAAAGCTGACAGGTGGGTCCTGCAGTTCGGGAAGTAGTACTACCCCAGGTGAAAGGACAACCCTAGAGGCTCACCCATGAGGAATAGATTGGGGAAATGGCCTATCTTGGGCATATAGCCAAGAGCCTTAAGGGGGGAATTGTAAGGGGTAGAGTATTGTAAGGGGATAAAATACTGTCACCAAAGTGGAAGTAGACATTCGCTTATATACATGTAAAGTTCGCTTATAAAACTCATTTACAAATGGGTTTAAAATGGAGCACAGCTAAAAAGCAAAGCTTGCTGGTAAGTGCATTGAACTCTAACACAGACGGATAGTAGTGACTGGTAGTTTTGACTAGAGCTCTTGGGAGAGGGATAAGGAGGCACCACCCTGGGAAACACGTCATGAGGTACTGAGGCTAAGTTGACACCACTGAACAACACATTCCATAAGACTGACAGGTGATGGGAGATGGACAGGTGGGGGGAACACTCAGAGTCAGTCTGATAAGGGTCAACGAATCACTGTAACTTCACTGATAAGCAGTCGGCCAATTAGTGGTTTTGTAGGAGGGTTGCACACCTCAGAAAATGCATAACTGTCGATGTAGAAACCTCTTCTTTGAAGGGTTCATCGGAAATATTCCCTGCATGTTTGAATAAAGACCAGTTGGACCAAGGTTTAGTCTGATTGATTCCGTGGTCGCTATACATGCGGATGTTGATTCCTTATATCAGGGACTCCAAAAGAAGAGAAGTTTTCTTTTTACCCCAACAGGTGTGGTGCCCAGAACTGCACAAGTGCTCCAGGTGTGGTCTAACCAGGGCTTTGTACAGCTGCAGCATAACTTCTACCCCCTTGGTTCTCTTGAATGTAAAAGCTCAAACATTGATGCAACTGAGATGTTTAAGATGATTGAAGGATTTGGTAGCAGAGATAGAGATAAAGGTGCTGAAATTGTCGCTTCCCTTAAGGCCTGTTACTGCTGGAAATCTGTGGCCGTGCTGTGAAATGCAATGGCCGCCGATTTTGAAAATTCCATTCCTGCGGTACCCCAGTGATGACCCGCTCTGCCGCTCCCCCCCCCACCATCCCCCCCCCCCAACCGCTGCTGCCGATCTGTCCTGAATACATCATCAGAGCACGCATTCAGGATGTGTACAGAAGGATTATGAATGTGGCAGAGGGATGGAGATAGGGAATCATGGGAAAATAGCTAAAGAAGTGTCAAGATGCTGACAATTGCAGAATCAACAGAAAAAAAGGGGATTGCTGAGAGTTGAGGTTAAATACGGGTCACGGGAAAGAAAAGGCAATCATGAATAGGAGAGGGTAACGTAATGGTTTTTACTGATAAGAGGGAAATAGGTTTTATTGATAAGGAAGAAGAATTTAATGAGGCTATAAACAAGCTGACCTCAGGGCCAGCTCTAATTAGGAGACCTCCTCGCCCGCCATTGGACATACTCGGGGGGGGGGGGGGGAGAAAGAAAGGGAGTGGATAGACCAAGTGCTAATCAAATGTGTTATGTTTTGAAAATGTATAACTACTGTGCTTTTTGCGCCGTAAAGGGGCTTGTCCAGAGGAAGGTAAACAGGCTCTGATTGAGAGTGTTCCTTTGTCTTGACAAGTCCCGGCCGGAGAATCTTCAATAAAGGTCTTTTACAGAAAAGGCAAGAAGGTGTTTGCGTCAGTGTATTCGCTGAAACAGATTGAGGGAAAAAGAATCCGTATTAACATTTGGTGTCAGAAGTGGGATCTCAACGGACGACTGCCGAAAGCTTGCGAATTAAGAGCTGAACTAGCCTTGGACGAGACGGGAGGAAAATGGCCACTGGAGTGAGTACTTTTTAAATGCCACGTCGGTTCCCTCCAGTCCCAAAAGTCTGAAGAAAGTTTTGCCACTCGCTGGTTCTCAGGTAGCGTCCGAACGAGATCCAGGTCAATCTGGCGAATACCTTTTAACTTAGGAAATCGTGGGGCGATGCGAATAGGAACACCGCGGGGCGACGCGGAGGGAAAAGGAAATAGACTATCGCGGGGCAACGTGAATAGGAACACCGCGGGGCGATGCGGAGGGAAAGGGAAATTGTGTAAAACTAAATCGCGGGGCGATGCGAGGAATTGTGTAAAACTAAATCGCGGGGTGACGCGAGGAATTGTGTAAAACTAAATCATGGGGCGACGCGAGGAATTGTGTAAAACTAAATCGCAGGGCGACACGAGGAATTGTGTAAAACTAAATCGTGGGGCGACGCGAGGAATTGTGTAAGGATAAAAGGAATTGTGTAAGGATAAAATATTTCTTTCCCACGGGGCAACGCGGGAATGGGAAATCATGGATCCAACAATAGAGCCGGCCAAAGAAAAAAAAATAATTAATAAGCTTTGTTGAATGAAGAGAGACTTTTGTGAATGTCTGTCGTTGAGTGAGAGTCCTTGTGTGATTTTTTGACTGCGGAATGAATTTTTATGTTTTCATGTTTTTAAAAGCCTGTTTGGAAGAGTGGAGCAGCTGTTTGTTTATTTCAGCTCCACCCACTTCTCCAAACAGAGTGAAAGTTTTTTCAACCCTTTGTAGTGTTGTCCTGTATGTGGGAAGTTTAAGACATTTTAAGTTAGAAACGCAGGTGTGGATATATTCGGATGATAAGTTACGGAGCTAGGAAATGCACAAAGGATAGGTTTGTTGAGTAAAAGATAAAAAATACATGGTCCCGGTGGTTGAAAAAAAAAGAATTTATTTGACACGCTCACTTACTTGTCGAAAGAAAACATGCAATGATTGACTACATTGGGTTGAGAGACATAAATTTAGTCTAGGAATGCGATAAAGAATGCCTTTTAAAAAAAGCTTCTAGCTCAAAAAAAATGTTTTAAATAAAGATTGAAATTACAAAATTTGAATTGGGATTTTGAGATATTAAGAGAAGGCACAGCAAAATACTGAGGTGGATTCAAAAAAAAAATTATTAAATTAAATCTGATCTCTTAAAGGAAAAAGGAGATATAAAACTAAAAGGTTTGGAAACAACCTAGAAATACCTTCAAGGATCAGGTCAAACTCCTGGGTGAGTGGCGAGTTATCGGCGAAGGTGTAAAAGGGACTTTTGAAAAATGTTAAAAAACAGCAACCTTTAGCAGTTTAGAAGAGACATTTTAACGACTTTGAAACTGGAGCATTTTGAGATAACGAAAAGCAGCCCTCAAAGCCTACGTGCCAGACTCTGTTCTAGTTATGGAGAAAAGAAAAAAGATAAAGACGCAACTTTGAAAGAAAACAAATTGAACAATTTGAAAGGAAGAGTGTCTTCGATTGCCTGATGATTTTAAATTAACAAATTTACAGAGACATGAGCCCTCCGTTTAAAATACAAAACCTAATTTGAAGAAAGGTGATCTGGAAAAAAAACGTAATGCACTAATTAGTTGCTGGAAAAAAAAAGGGGTATTTGCGATGGAAAAAGACATAACTTACTAAATACTAGTTGATAACGGCTGTGAAAAAGATATTGGTTTAGAAACATAGAAAATAGGTGCAGGAGTAGGCCATTCAGCTCTTCTAGCCTGCACCGCCATTCAATGAGTTTATGGCTGAACATGCAACTTCAGTACCCCATTCCTGCTATATAATTGGAAAAAAAAAGAATTTGAAGTAGTAAAAGACACTCTCCATTGATAATGATTTTAAATTACAAGAAAGTTTCACTGCAGTTTGAAAGATTTCCAAAATGGACATTGTTTATCAAGAAAAGTCCCGAACAGTCTAAACAAGCAGGAGGGTTTTGAAAATAACGAGGAGAAAAGATCTAAGCTATGCGAACTCAGCACAGAACGAACTGGGAATTAGAGAATCTTACTAAATTTTAAAATTCTTATAGAAAATGGAACTGGCACGGATGTTTTGATTTTGTGCTGAGAGAGAAATAAAACACAAGGTTTGATAAAATGAAATGTTAGAATGTACACAGCGTGTGTAAAAATTGGATTTCAGTAAACAAAATAGCTATTAAAAATGTGTGGTCTCATTTTAAATCAATCAAAAAAAAATCTTTGGCAATTAGAAGTTAAGAAAACATTGGAGTTTACTCTAAAATGCCGTCTTTCCTGATGAGAAGACTTTTATTATGACGGCTTTACTAATGATTTCTGCTGTTTTAACGGATTCCTAATTTCTAAGCAAGTTTTGAAGGCACAAAGACTTAAAAAAAAAAGAATTTTTCAGATGATTACGTGAAGTCACGTAATGACATCAGGCTTTCTTACAAACCTGTAAAGGAGTTAACCCTTTCCATTGACAGCTGTTTTATACTGGACATTATTAATTTGGATTTCTTAATAGAATAAAAAAGACTCACCTAACAGAGGAAATGGTGCGATAGTCAGAATAAAAATAAAAACAGAACTAGCCTATGTAATAATACTCGCCTGATACAAATAAAAGAAAGATACTCAAACAAAACAAATTCAAGAGTTAAAAGCTAAGATGAATAAGCTGGAAGAGATTTTTTTTTAAAACGGGGCCAGACGGATAGTGCAGTGCGCAGCCATAGCACCATCACCTATGGCAATAGAGCCAATGTACCCCATGGTGGGTAAGTGTAGTCTACAATCCCAACCTAACCTTACCTCCGATTTCACAGAGTGACCGCAACATGCATGGATAAAAGAGGAGTAGACCAGAACCTAACACCTGGTGATGATCAGGCTGTCTGTTTAAAATTTGCAGGTAAAACACTCACCGAGATGGGACCGCAGCGGCTACTTCAACTCTGGAGACTCAGGATACTGGGGACCTTGAGGCCCATGCAAGCACTGGATAATACAGATGGACTACGAGAGATATAGCACACGCAGGAAAGACACAACTACATGAACTAGCTTTGTTTAATTTAACTGCCGAAATATGCATCCCAGCAGCCAAGGACTGGAGCAAGGACAGAACTTATTTTAACGCATGGCTATGTATAGTGTATTAAGTAAGGTTGTAATGCAGCAGGCTGCCGATGCCATGGGCGCCAGTTGATTCCGAGGACAGGAGCAAGTTCATAGGACCAAAAGGGGAAGGGCGCAGAAATCCAACTGGATGGAATTTCAGTTCTAGAAGCTCATGCCTGGGCAGACGAAGCTGCAAGCAAGCAGCCAAATCCACCCCGCAAGAAACAGAAGGGTGGGAACGGAACGGAGCAAAAAGGGGATGGGACCCCAGGATGTTTAGGAAAACTGGCCAGTGGGATAAAATTAAGACCAAGGGAGGTCTCTGGAATATAAGGTGCATGCCTGTCTTTGCCCAGGGAGACCTCAACCAGGGGATACCAGTTGGAGAACATGCCCGGCCTCCCTGTATGTGGGTACAGATCAGTGGTGTTGGGACATTCGAGTCCGGAATAGATCCACCACTGTTGCTCCAACAACCACTCTGGGAACTACAACTCTTTATAGTACCACCACACATCCTCCTCCCACATGCCCATCCATAAAGACTGGAGCCAAAGGGGGGGCTAGTAATAAAAGAATCTAAAGAAAGGATATAATTTGGGGTGCGTCAGTGACTACTTATCCTAAACCTAATGGATATAATTTTTCCGAGCTTCTGTGGGAATGAAACTAGCACAACCTGACCTGGCACAACGGATCCTTGAAGGCCCGGAACCCACTACCCTGAGATTTAATGTCAGAAATGGAACAGGGCAAGGTCGAACAAAAAGGGGAATACCGGAAACACTAGGCACGGGTTATGCAGCAGGGGTTACGACGATGAATTCCATAGGCCTGTATGCAATATACGACTGGGTTAACAACTTAATGGCGTTGTCTTGAGTGGTTGACTGGGGAGGGACTTGGATAACCAAGCCCAACAAGCGCGGTGGGGAGATGGTGCGGAAGGGGAACTGTTACAAGTGGCCCATACATTGCCGAAATGCCAATCAATAAAATTGACCCACGCAATGGGGAAAGATATAAGTAAACGATTACAGGCTGAGATAGTTTGCTCCAGGTATGGGGCCTAGATATTAAGTGAGGTACAACATAATTTGGAGCAACTCCAGATTGGAGACATATAAGATTGGATTCTGAACAGCATACTTATCAATTGGACTCTAGATAAAAAAAATGAATAACACATGCGAGATACGAAGGAATAGACACGAATGGGTGCCAAAATTCAGATGTATTACTGGGCGGGTGAATATAATTGGATTTATGTTGTCCATACCACAGTATGATGTAACAAAGGGAGACCCCTTATATCAGATTGATAATATTAGTGAAGTGAGAAACCAAACTCGGTTACGTTACCATCAGCCTGCCAGACGGGTGGTTAAAATTAACAATAGTACCAAAGGCATTGACATAACTGACTGCTATAAAATTAACCAAGTGGTTTTATGTCGAGGTGATGATTGCAGATTCCACCAAACAAACAGATGCATGCTGAGTATCACTCCTCTCAAACACGATTCCGAAACAATCGCTGCTCCACAAGGGAATGGAGCACAGGAGCAGCCAACCCGACGATTAAGACCAGGGGAGGAGTCACCCCCTGTGTCATCACCAACCCTAACTTGTGTTTCAGGCCCATGGGAAAAATAGATGTAAATAGATACCACATATATTCCGAGACAACGGAAATCATCGACGGAACAATCATGGATACCCTCCGAGAAGGGTACGAAGAGGCGGTATGGGAACCGCAAGGCAAACAGATACCGGAACTAAATGAGGAACAATTACGTTTGGTGCAAGGAATCCAGAATAAAAGATGACAGTATATCCGGCTGATGGAAGAAATAGACAACTTACAGAGAGACACTAACGCAATGCTGGCTGATCAGCCCTGGTACTCAAAGCTGTGGGACATTGGACTTAATATTCAAATTCACCCATGGATAAGAATAATATCACATGTACTTGTAGTAATACAGGGTGGTTCTGATGGTCATGATGGGATTAACATGTGCACGAATTAAACAGGCCAAACGATAAGTCAGGGCACGCACTATGATTAAGGCCATAAGGGATGAAAATTTAAGCAGTCCTACAGGAAGGACTTACCTTATATAGCTCTGTGGGAGGGTTTCAGGAGGTCCCGAAGCTTGGGAGATGGCCACCCAGGTGAACGAACCTATCTGGAACTTGCCTACAGGGAGATAGTATAGCCAAGGGCCAAAAAGGGGGAATTGTAAGAGAAATTTGGCATTAGGAGTACCAGCAGGACAAGGGTTAAAGTGCTGGTTCCTGCACTGGTCCATAAGGAGGTAAAAGGCCTCTCTTCGGCCTTGTACCAAGGCTCCAGAAGTTATCATTTCAATAATATTCCGACAGGATACGATGTGAGAACCTAAACAGACATTGATAAGACCTTGCGAAGAGGCTCGAGGCGGACTCACAGACAACAAGGAGGATCAGGAAAGAGAGTGCGAATGGATGAATGCGATACTCCTGGAATAGTCACCAGGGTTATCATGGAATGATAAAAGGGGGGAATGAGGATGGGTGCAGAAGGATTATGAATGTGGCAGAGGGATGGAGATAGGGAATCATGGGAAAATAGCTAAAGAAGTGTCAAGATGCTGACAATTGCAGAATCATTAGAAAAAAAGGGGGTTGCTGAGAGTTGAGGTTAAATACGGGTCATGGGAAAGAAAAGGCAATCATGGATAGGAGAGGGTAACGTAATGGTTTTTACTGATAAGAGGGAAATAGGTTTTATTGATAAGGAAGAAGAATTTAATGAGGCTATAAACAAGCTGACCTCAGGGCCAGCTCTAATTAGGAGACCTCCTCGCCTGCCATTGGACATACTCGGGGGGGGCGGGGGAGGAAGAAAGGGAGTGGATAGACCAAGTGCTAATCAAATGTGTTATGTTTTGAAAATGTATAACTACTGTGCTTTTTGTGCTGTAAAGGGGCTTGTCCAGAGGAAGGTAAACAGGCTCTGATTGAGAGTGTTCCTTTGTCTTGACAAGTCCCGGCCGGAGAATCTTCAATAAAGGTCTTTTACAGAAAAGGCAAGAAGGTGTTTGCGTCAGTGTATTCGCTGAAACAGATTGAGGGAAAAAGAATCCATATTAACAGCATCACCGATGTCCCCTCCACCCCCATGGCTAAATTCAACGAGAAAATCTTCCTCCCACTGGGCGTTGCCCAAAGTAGCTTTTTCTGGTGGTGCAGTGAGGCAACAGTCCTTGTAAAATGGCGGTGTGGCTCACGTTAAAGGGAAAGATCCACTGCTGCGACTGCTATGTTGGGCTGACAATTATGCCCCTGGGTTCGACCTCTTGGGTGGCAGGCTGCTGGTCTGGCCGAAACCCTCCCTGGCGGCTGAGTAGGCCAAACGTAAATCGTCGCACAGGCTCTGTCCTTTAAGTGAAGTGGAGAACCATGGTGACGCGGCGCCGTGATAATGTAACCAGTGCTATGCTGATGAGTGACAGCAGCGGACACTCCGCCCGCACCCAACCTCCGCCCCTCTAGACTGCGAATTTCCGCTCACCGCCGCACGTCCGCCCCCATTATGACCAACTTCTGGTCTGCCGAAAAAAAAGCCAAAGCTCAAGAGGCCGCTTCATACCACACCGGTAAAATCAACAGGAACAGGGTCAGTGCGCCCCGTCACCAGCAGTGGGCAATTTCGGGGTATGACCTTAAAATCAGAGTCAGGCCATTCAGAAGGAAAAACAGGAAGCACCGGATACTGAGAGCAGTGTAAATCTGGAACTCTCCGAAAGGCTGTTGTGGCTGAGATCAACTGGTAGGTGTATGTTAGGCAAGGGTATTGAGGAGTATGGAACCAAGGAGGGTAGATGGAGTTTAGTTACGGATCAGCCATGACCTAATCCAATGGCAGAACAAGCTCGAGGGACTCAATGGCCCACTATGTTACTATCTGTGATCCTATAAATGTAATTTGTATTCCCTTGATTTTAGAAGATCGAGGGGGTGATTTTTTGAGCTGTTAAAATTCTTCAAAAGGATTTGTTAGATTAGATCTGGGGAAAATATTCCTCTAGTGGAGGAATCCAGGACAAGATGCCTTAACCTTAAAATTAGAGCTAAAATGTTCAGGGATAATATCCTGAAGCACATCTTTATACAAATAATAGTGCAAATCTGGAACTTTCTTGCCCAAAAGGCTGTGGATACTGAGGGAGTAATTCCTAGAACCATAGAATGGTTACAGCACAGAAGGAGGCCATTTAGCCCATCCAACCCGTGCCAGAAGGGGTACCGCAAGGTTCAGTGCTGGGATCCCAGCTATTTACAATATACATTAATGATTTAGATGAAGGAATTGTATGTAATATCTCCCAAGTTTGCAGATGACACTAAGCTGGGTGGCAGTGTGAGCTGTGAGGAGGATGCTAAGAGGCTGCAGGGTGACTTGGACAGGTTAGGTGAGTGGGCAAATGCATGGCAGATGCAATATAATGTAGATAAATATGAGGTTATCCACTTTGGTGGTAAAAACAGGAAGGCAGCTTATTATCTGAATGGTGACAGATTAGTAAAAGGGGAGGTGCAACGGGACCTGGGTGTCATGATACAATGGTCATTGAAAGTTGACATACAGGTACAGCAGGCGGTGAAGAAGGCAAATAACATGTTGGCCTTCATAGCAAGAGGATTTGAGTATAGGAGCAGGAAGATCTTACTACTGTTGTACAGGGCCTTGGTGAGGCCTCCCTGGAATATTGTGTACAGTTTTGGTCTTCTAATTTGAGGATGGACATTCTTGCTATTGAGGGAGTGCAGCGAAGGTTCACCAGACTGATTCCCGAGATGACAGGACTGACATATGAAGAAAGACTGAATCGGCTAAGCTTATATTCAATGGAATTTAGAAGAATGAGAGGAGATCTCATTGAAACATATAAAATTCTGACGGGATTGGACAGGTTAGATGCAGGAAGAATTTTCCTGATGTTGGGGAAGTCCAGAACCAGGGGTCACAGTCTAACGATAAGGGGTAAGCCATTTAGGACCGTGACGAGGAGAAACTTCTTCACTAAGAGAGTTGTGAACCTGTGGAATTGTCTACCACAGAAAGTTGTTGAGGACAGTTCGTTAGATATATTCAAGAGGGAGTTAGATGTGGCCTTTATGGCTAAAGGGATCAAGGGGTATGGAGAGAAAGCAGGAATGGGGTGCTGAAGTTCATAATCAGCCATGATCATATTGAATGGTGGTGCAGGCTCGAAGGGCCGAATGGCATACTCCTGCACCTATTTTCTATGTTTCTATGCCTGAGCAATCATGATGGCCTTGCTCAAATCCAGCGTCTCCGCCGCCAGTAGCTTACGCAGGATCACCTCGTGGTTGATGCTGATTATAAAGAAGTCCCGCAGCATGTCTCCCAACGCATTTCCGACACATCCTGGCCCTCAGAACGAGCGTGCTTGTAGAATTGATATTGTGAGATGATGATGCCGCCTTCTGGTTTGAGATGGTCACGTACCAGAGTACACAATTCCTTATAGTCCTTGTCCATTGGACTTGCAGGTGAGAGACGATTCTTTATGAGTCCATAGATTCTCGGACTGCTAACCATAAGGAAGACCGCTCTACGCCTAACTGCATCAGTGGGTTCCTCCATTTTGTTGGCCACGAAGTACTGGTCCAGGCGAGCTACAAAATCTGCCCAGTCCTCTCCCCCCACGAATCTCTCCAGAATTCAAATTGTGCTCATTTTTGCATGCAAAGGTTCTTAAGTTACCTCGTCACCAAATGTTATGGTTGTAATAACTGGATAGACTGAATACTGTAAACTAACACAGATACAGATATTAGGGCCCAAAGTGATTACATTACATGATGGCTTGTCTTTTATACCTGGGCCACACACATGTGTACAGCCCAATTACATCCGACAGTGGCGCCACCTGGTGGCTAGTAACGCCAGGCATATATACATGACAGTTTGCACTGCCCTCATCGACCCTCCTGGTTACCTCCTCGAAAGATTTAATCAAGTTAGTCAGACACAACCTTCCCTTAACAATTCCGTGCTGACTCTGAATGTGTGCAGACGCAGTCGCCCTCCACATACTGTAGCTCGACGACAGAGGATGGGACGGTCTTGGAACTGGCCTGGAGGCGACAACGGTTGAACAGGTTCCCACTGGTTCTGTAGTTTAGTTCCACTGCAGCGGGGAGCTTGTTGAGCATGAGGTGGAGCATTGCAGCGAGGAAGATCGAGAAGAGGGTTGGCACGATGATGCCCTGCTTGACCCCAGTCCGGATGTAGATTGGGTCTGTGGTGGATCCGTTGGTGAGGATTACGGCTTGCATGTTGTCGTGGAGCAGGCGGAGGATGGCGACAAACTTTTGGGGGCATTTTCACCAAGGCATATGAAAGCATAGGCCTTAGGCTAAATATCCGTAAGACAAAGATCCTCCACCAACCTGACTCCGCCACACAGCACTGCCCTACAATCATCAAGATCCACCGCACGACCCTGGACAACATAGACCACTTTCCATACCTCGAGAGCCTATTATCAGGAAGGGCAGACATCAACGACGAAGTTCAACACTGCCTCCAGTGCGCCAGCACAGCCTTCGGCCGCCTGAGGAAGAGAGTGTTCGAAGATCAAGCCCTCAAATCTGGCACCAAGCTTTTGGTCTACAGGGCAGTAGTGATACCCACCCTACTGTATGGCTCAGAGACGTGGACCATATACAGTAGTCACCTCAAATCACTGGAGAAATAGCACCAACGATGCCTCTGCAAGATCCTGCAAATCCCCTGGGAGGATAGATGCACCAACGATAGTGTTCTCGATCAGGCCAACATCCCCAGCATCGAAGCACTGACCACACGCGACCAGCTCCGCTGGCCAGGCCACATTGTTCCCATGCCCAACACAAGACTCCCAAAGCAAGTGTTCTACTTGGAACTCCTACACGACAAGCGAGCCAAAGGTGGGCAGAGGAAATGTTTCAAGGACTCCCTCAAAGCCTCCTTGATTAAGTGCAACATCCCCACTGACACCTGGGAATCCCTGACCAAAGACTGCCCTAAGTGGAGGAAGAGCATCCGGGAGGGCGCTGAGCACCTCGAGTCTCGTCGCCGAGAGCATGCAGAAACCAAGCGCAGGCAGTGGAAGGAGCGTGCGGCAAACCAGACTCCCCACCCACCCTTTCCTCCAACGACTGTCTGTCCCACCGTGACAGAGACTGTAATTCCCGTATTGGACTGTTCAGTCACCTGAGAACTCACTTTTGGAGTGGAAGCAAGTCTTCCTCGATTTCGAGGGACTGCCTATGATGATGATCCGTGCTGACTGTCCCTGATTAATCCATGGCTTTCTAATTGAAGATTTATCCTATCCTTCATGATTTTTTCCAATAATTTTCCCACCACTGAGGTTAGATTGACTGGCCTGTAATTACTCGGTCTATCCCTTTCTCCCTTCTGAAACAAAGGTACCACATTAGCAGTCCCCCAGTCCTCTTGCACCGCACCTGAAGCCAGAGAGGATTGGAAAATGATGGTCAAAGCCTCTGCTATTACCTCTTTTGCTTCGCATTTCACCCAGGACTGGGGACTTATCCACTTTCAAAGCTGCTAAACCCCTTAATACTTCCTCACTCACTGTGTTTATTTCATCTAATATTTCACACTCCTCCTCCTCGATAGCAGTATCTGCATTGCCCCTCCCTTGTGAAAACAGACGCAAAGTATTCATTGAGAACCATACCCACGTCTCACGCTTCCACACACACATTACCCTCATGGTCTCTAATAGGCCCTACCTTTCTTTAGTTATCCTCTTGCTCTTAATATATTTATAAAACATCTTTGGGTTTTCCTTGATTTTACTTGCCAAAAATTTTTCATGCTCTCTCTTTGCTTTCCTAATATTACTTTTAATTTCACCTCTGGACTTTCTATACTCCTGTAGAGATTCGGCAGCATTTAGCCCTCGGTATTTGTCATAAGCACCCTTTTTTTCTTTATCCTCCCCTGTAAGTCCCTAGACATCCAGGGGACTCTAGATTTGTTAGTCCCACCGTTTTTCTTTAAGGGAACATATTTGGCCTGAGCCCTCCGGATCACCTCCCTGAATATCACTCCCCCCTATGTCTCCCTCTCCCCCCGTGTCTCTCCCCCCTTCGTGTCTCTCTCCCCCGTGTCTCTCTTCCCCCCCGTGCCGCTCTCTCCTCCCCGTGTCGCTCTCTCTCCCCTCGCGTCTCTCTCTCCCCCCACGTGACTCTCTCCCCCCATGTCTCTCTATCACCCCACTGTCTCTCTCTTTCTCTCTCCCCGCTATGTCTCTCTCCCCCCCCGTGTCTCTCTCTGCCCCGCCGTGTCTCTCTCTCTCCCCCCGTGTCTCTCTCTCTCCCCCCATGTCTCTCTCTCCCCCCGTGTCTCTCTCTGCCCCGCCGTATCTCTCTCTCTCCCCCCATGTCTCTCTCTCTCCCCCCGTGTCTCTCTCTCCCCCCGTGTCTCTCTCTCTCCCCCCGTGTCTCTCTCTCACCCTGTGTCGTTCTCTGCCCCCCTGTGTCTCTCTCTCTCCCCCCGTGTCTCTCTCTCTGCCCCGCCGTATTTCTCTCTCTCCCCCCGTGTCTCTCTCACTCCCCCCGTGTCTCTCTCTCCCCACGTGTCTCTCTCTCCCCCCATGTCTCTCTCTCCCCTTGTGTCTCTCTCTGCCCCCCCCATGTCTCTATCCCCCCGCCGTGTCTCTCTCTATCCCCCCGTGTCTCTCTCTCCCCCGACCATGTCTCTCTCTCCCCCTGCCGTGTCTCTCTCTCTCGTCCCGTGTCTCTCTCTCACCCTGTGTCTCTCTCTGCCCCCCCGTGTCTCTCTCTCTGCCCCGCCGTATCTCTCTCTCTCCCCCCGTGTCGCTCTCTCTCCCCCCGTGTCTCTCTCTCTCCCCGCCGTGTCTCTCTCTCTCCCCCCGTGTCTCTCTCTCCCCCCACCATGTCTCTCTCTCTCCCTGCCGTGTCTCTCTCTCTCGCCCCGTGTCTCTCTCTCACCCCGTGTCTCTCTCTCTCTCCCCCCATGTCTCTCTCTCCCCCCGTGTCTCTCCCCCCTCGTGTCTCTCTCCCCCGTGTCTCTTTCCGCCCCCCCCTCCGCGCCGCTCTCTCCTCCCCGTGTCTCTCTCTCTCCCCTCGCGTCTCTCTCTCCCCCCACGTGTCTCTCTCCCCCCATGTCTCTCTATCCCCCCACTGTCTCTCTTCTCTCTCTCCCCCCTATGTCGCTCTCTCCCCCCGTGTCTCTCTCTCTCCCCCCGTGTCTCTCTCTCTGCCCCGCCGTATCTCTCTCTCTCGCCCCGTGTCTCTCTCTCCCCGTGTCTCTCTCTCCCCCCACCGTGTCTCTCTCTCTCACTGCCGTGTCTCTCTCTCTCGCCCCGTGTCTCTCTCTCCCCCCGTGTCTCTCTCTCCCCACGTGTCTCTCTCTCTCCCCGTGTCTCTCTCTCCCCCCGTGTCTCTCTCTCCCCCCCTGTTTCTCTCTGCTCCCCCCCAGTGGGTCTCCTCCCCCGTGTCTCTCTCTCTCCCCCCGAGTCTCTCTCCCCGCCGTGTCTCTCTCTCTCCCCCGTGTCTCTCTCTCCCCCGTGTCTCTCGCTCCCCCATGTCCCTCTCTCTCCCCCCGTGTCTCTCTCTGCTCCCCCCCGTGTCTCTCTCCCCCCCGTGTCTCTCTCTGCTCCCCCCCGTGTATCTCTCTCACACCCCGTGTCTCTCTCCCCCCCGTGTCTCTCTCCCCACCCGTGTCTCTCTCTCTCCCCCCGTGTCTCTCTCTTTCCCCCGTGTCTCTCTCTCCCCTCGCGTCTCTCTCTCTCCCCCACGTGTCTCTCTCCCCCCATGTCTCTCTATCCCCCCACTGTCTCTCTCTCTCTCTCTCTCCCCGCTATGTCTCTCTCTCCCCCCGTGTCTCTCTCTCTCCCCCCGTGCCTCTCTCTCTCCCCGCCGTGTCTCTCTCTCTCCCCCGTGTCTCTCTCTCCCCCCACCGTGTCTCTCTCTCTCCCTGCCGTGTCTCTCTCTCTCGCCCCGTGTCTCTCTCTCCCCCTGTGTCTCTCTCTCCCCACGTGTCTCTCTCTCCCCCCGTGTCTCTCTCTCCCCTTGTATCTCTCTCTGCCCCCCCATGTCTCTCTCCCCCCGCCGTGTCTCTCTCTCCCCCCGTGTCTCTCCCCCACTCGTGTCTCTCTCCCCCGTGTCTCTTTTCCACCACCCCCTCCGGTCCGCTCTCTCCTCCCCGCGTCTCTCTCTCTCCCCTCGCGTCTCTCTCTCTTCCCCCACGTGTCTCTCTCCCCCCATGTCTCTCTATCCCCCCACTGTCTCTCTCTCTCTCTCTCTCTCCCCGCTATGTCTCTCTCTCCCCCCGTGTCTCTCTCTGCCCCGCCGTGTCTCTCTCTCTCCCCGCCGTGTCTCTCTCTCTCCCCCCGTGTCTCTCTCTCCCCCCACCGTGTCTCTCTCTCTCCCTGCCGTGACTCTCTCTCGCCCCGTGTCTCTCTCTCCCCCCGTGTCTCTCTCTCCCCTTGTGTCTCTCTCTGCCCCCCCATGTCTCTCTCCCCCCGCCGTGTGTCTCTCTCCCCCCGTGTCTCTCCCCCCCTCGTATCTCTCTCCCCCGTGTCTCTTTTCCCCCACCCCTCCGGGCCGCTCTCTCCTCCCCACGTCTCTCTCTCTCCCCTCGCGTCTCTCTCTCTTCCCCCACGTGTCTCTCTCCCCCCATGTCTCTCTATCCCCCCACTGTCTCTCTCTCCCTCTCTCCCCCCTAAGTCTCTCTCTCCCCCGGTGTCTCTCTCTGCCCCGCCGTGTCTCTCTCTCTCCTCCCGTGTCTCTCTCTCTCCCTCCGTGTCTCTCTCTCCCCCCGTGTCTCACTCTCTCTCCCCCGTGTCTCTCTCTCTCCCTGCCGTATCTCTCTCTCTCGCCCCTTGTCTCTCTCTCCCCCCGTGTCTCTCTCTCCCCACGTGTCTCTCTCTCCCCCCGTGTCTCTCTTTCCCCTTGTGTCTCTCTCTGCCCCCCCATGTCTGTCTCTCCCCTCGCGTCTCTCTCTCTCCCCCGTGTCTCTCTCCCCCATGTCTCTCTATCCCCCCACTGTCTCTCTCTCTCTCTCCCCCCTATGTCTCTCTCTCCCCTCGCGTCTCTCTCTCCCCCAATATGTCTCTCTCCCCCCATGTCTCTCTATCCCCCCACTGTCTCTCTCTCTCTCTCTCCCCCCTATGTCTCTCTCTCCCCCCGTGTCTCTCTCTCCCCCCGTGTCTCGCTCTCCCCCCCCGTGTCTCTCTCTCCCCCCCGTGTCTCTCTCTCCCCTTGTGTCTCTCTCTCCCCCCGTGTCTCTCTCTCTCTCCCCCCGTGTCTCTCGCCCCCTCGTGTCTCTCTCCCCAGTGTCTCTATCCCCCCCCCTCCGGGCCGCTCTCTCCTCCCCGTGTCTCTCTTTCTCCCCTCGCGTCTCTCTCTCCCGCCACGTGTCTCTCTCCCCCCATGTCTCTCTATCCCCCCACTGTCTCTCTCTCTCTTTCTCCCCCCTATGTCTCTCTCTCCCCCCGTGTCTCTCTCTGCCCCGCCGTGTCTCTCTCTCTCCTCCCGTGTCTCTCTCTCTCCCCCCGTGTCTCTCTCTCACCCCGTGTCTCTCTCTCCCCTTGTGTCTCTCTCTGCCCCCCCATGTCTCTCTCTCCCCTCGCGTCTCTCTCTGTTCCCCCGTGTCTCTCTCCCCCATGTCTCTCTATCCCCCCACTGTCTCTCTCTCTTTCTCTCCCCCCTATGTCTCTCTTTCCCCCCGTGTCTCTCTCTGCCCCGCCGTGTCTCTCTCTCTCTCCTCCCGTGTCTCTCTCTCTCCCCCTGTGTCTCTCTCCCCCCGCTGTGTCTCTCTCTCTCCCCGCCGTGTCTCTCTCTCTCCCCCCGTGTCTCTCTCTCCCCCCAACGTGTCTCTCTCTCCCTGCCGTGACTCTCTCTCTCGCCCCGTGTCTCTCTCTCCCCCTGTGTCTCTCTCTCCCCACGTGTCTCTCTCTCCCCCCGTGTCTCTCTCTCCCCTTGTGTCTCTCTCTGCCCCCCCATGTCTCTCTCCCCCCGCCGTGTCTCTCTCTCCCCCCGTGTCTCTCCCCCCCTCGTGTCTCTCTCCCCCGTGTCTCTTTCCCCCCCCCCCCTCGGGGCCGCTCTCTCCTCCCCGCGTCTCTCTCTCTCCCCTCGCGTCTCTCTCTCTTCCCCCACCCCCGTGTCTCTTTTCCCCCCCCCCTCGGGGCCGCTCTCTCCTCCCCGCGTCTCTCTCTCTCCCGTCGCGTCTCTCTCTCTTCCCCCACGTGTCTCTCTCCCCCCATGTCTCTCTAAACCCCCACTGTCTCTCTCTCTCTCTCTCCCCCCTATGTCTCTCTCTCCCCCGGTGTCTCTCTCTGCCCCGCCGTGTCTCTCTCTCTCCTCCCGTGTCTCTCTCTCTCCCTCCGTGTCTCTCTCTCCCCCCGTGTCTCACTCTCTCCCCCCGTGTCTCTCTCTCTCCCTGCCGTGTCTCTCTCTCTCGCCCCTTGTCTCTCTCTCCCCCCGTGTCTCTCTCTTCCCACGTGTCTCTCTCTCTCCCCGTGTCTCTCTTTCCCCTTGTGTCTCTCTCTGCCCCCCCATGTCTCTCTCTCCCCTCGCGTCTCTCTCTCTCCCCGCGTGTCTCTCTCCCCCATGTCTCTCTATCCCCCCACTGTCTCTCTCTCTCTCTCCCCCCTATGTCTCTCTCTCCCCTCGCGTCTCTCTCTCCCCCAACGTGTCTCTCTCCCCCCATGTCTCTCTATCCCCCCACTGTCTCTCTCTCTCTCTCTCCCCACTATGTCTCTCTCTCCCCCCGTGTCTCTCTCTCCCCCCGTGTCTCTCTCTCTCCCCCCGTGTCTCTCTCTCCCCCCGTGTCTCGCTCTCCCCCCCGTGTCTCTCTCTCCCCCCCGTGTCTCTCTCTCCCCTTGTGTCTCTCTCTCCCCCCGTGTCTCTCTCTCTCTCCCCCCGTGTCTCTCCCCCCCTCGTGTCTCTCTCCCCAGTGTCTCTATCCCCCCCCCCCTCCGGGCCGCTCTCTCCTCCCCGTGTCTCTCTTTCTCCCCTCTCGTCTCTCTCTCCCGCCACGAGTGTCTCTCCCCCCATGTCTCTCTATCCCCCCACTGTCTCTCTCTCTCTCTTTCTCCCCCCTATGTCTCTCTCTCCCCCCGTGTCTCTCTCTGCCCCGCCGTGTCTCTCTCTCTCTCCTCCCGTGTCTCTCTCTCTCCCCCCGTGTCTCTCTCCCCCCGCTGTGTCTCTCTCTCTCCCCCCGTGTCTCTCTCTCTGCCCCGCCGTAACTCTCTCTCTCCCCCCGTGTCTCTCTCTCTCCCCCCGTGTCTCTCTCTCCCCCCGTGTCTCTCTCTCCCCCCCGTGTCTCTCTCTCACCCCGTGTCTCTCTCTGCCCCACCGTGTCTCTCTCTCTCCCCCGTGTCTCTCTCTCTCCCCCCGTGTCTCTCTCTCACCCCGTGTCTCTCTCTGCCCCCCCGTGTCTCTCTCTCTCCCCCCGTGTCTCTCTCTCTGCCCCGCCGTATCTCTCTCCCCCCCCGTGTCTCTCTCTCTCCCCCCGTGTCTCTCTCTCTCCCCCCGTGTCTCTCTCTCCCCCCACCGTGTCTCTCTCTCTCCCTGCCGTGTCTCTCTCTCTCGCCCCGTGTCTCTCTCTCCCCCCGTGTCTCTCTCTCCCCACGTGTCTCTCTCTCGCCCCGTGTCTCTCTCTCCCCCCGTGTCTCTCTCTCCCCACGTGTCTCTCTCTCCCCCCGTGTCTCTCTCTCCCCCCGTGTCTCTCTCTGCCCCGCCGTGTCTCTCTCTCTCCCCCCGTGTCTCTCTCTCCCCCCGTGTCTCTCTCTCTGCCCCGCCGTAACTCTCTCTCTCCCCCCGTGTCTCTCTCTCTCCCCCCGTGTCTCTCTCTCCCCCCGTGTCTCTCTCTCCCCCCCGTGTCTCTCTCTCACCCCGTGTCTCTCTCTGCACCCCCGTGTCTCTCTCTCTCCCCCCGTGTCTCTCTCTCTCCCCCCGTGTCTCTCTCTCACCCCGTGTCTCTCTCTGCCCCCCCGTGTCTCTCCCTCTCCCCCGTGTCTCTCTCTCTTCCCCGCCGTATCTCTCTCTCTCCCCCCGTGTCTCTCTCTCTCCCCCCGTGTCTCTCTCTCTCCCCGCCGTGTCTCTCTCTCTCCCCCCGTGTCTCTCTCTCCCCCCGTGTCTCTCTCTCCCCCCATGTCTCTCTCTCCCCCCGTGTCGCTCACTCTCTCCCCCCGTGTCTCTCTCTCCCCCCGTCTCTCTCCCCCCCTCGTGTCTCTCTCCCCCGTGTCTCTTTTCCCCCCTCCTCCGCGCCGCTCTCTCCTCCCCGTGTCTCTCTCTCTCCCCTCGCGTCTCCATCTCCCCCCACGTGTCTCTCTCCCCCCATGTCTCTCTCCCCCCGCCGTGTCTCTCTCTCCCCCCACCATGTCTCTCTCTCTAGCTGCCGTGTTTCTCTCTCTCGCCCCATGTCTCTCTCTCCCCCCGTGTCTCTCTCTCCCTGCCGTGTCTCTCTCTCCCCCCCGTGTCTCTCTCTCGCCTTGTGTCTCTCTCTCCCCCCGTGTCTCTCTCTCTCTCCCCCCGTGTCTCTCTCTCCCCCCGTGTCTCTCCCCGCCTCGTGTCTCTCTCCCCTGTGTCTCTTTCCCCCCCCTCCGCGTCGCTCTCTCCTCCCCGTGTCTCTCTCTCTCCCCTCGCGTCTCTCTCTCCCCCCACGTGTCTCTCTCCCCCCATGTCTCTCTATCCCCCCACTGTCTCTCTTCTCTCTCTCCCCCCTATGTCTCTCTCTCCCCCCGTGTCTCTCTCTGCCCCGCCGTGTCTCTCTCTCTCCCCCCGTGTCTCTCTCTCTCCCCCCGTGTCTCTCTCTCCCCCCGTGTCTCTCTCTCTCCCCCCGTGTCTCTCTCTCTGCCCCCGTGTCTCTCTCTCTGCCCCGCCGTATCTCTCGCTCTCGCCCCGTGTCTCTCTCTCCCCCCACCGTGTCTCTCTCTGCCCCCGTGTCTCTCTCTCCCCACGTGTCTCTCTCTCCCCCCGTGTCTCTCTCTGCCCCCCCGTGTCTCTCTCCCCCCGCCGTGTCTCTCTCTCTTCCCCCGTGTCTCTCTGTCCCCTCACCATGTCTCTCTCTCTCCCTGCCGTGTCGATCTCTCTCGCCCCGTGTCTCTCTCTCCCCCCATGTCTCTCTTTCCCCCCGGGTCTCTCTCTCCCCGCTGTGTCTCTCTCTCCCCTTGTGTCTCTCTCTCCCCCACCATGTCTCTCTCTCCCCCCGTGTCTCTCTCTCTCCTCCCGTGTCTCTCTCTCTCCCCCCATGTCTCTCTCTCCCCGCCGTGTCTCTCTCTCTCCCCCCGTGTCTCTCTCTCTCCCCCCGTGTCTCTCTGTCCCCCAGTGTCTCTCTCTCTTCCCCCGTGTCTCCCTCTCTAACCCCCGTGTCTCTCTCTGCTCCCCACCCCGTGTCTCTCTCCCCCACTGTGTCTATCTCTGCTCCCCCCCACCGTGTATCTCTCCCCCCCTCTGTGTCTCTCTCTCACCCCCTGTGTCTCTCTCTGCTCCCCTCCCGTGTCTCTCTCTCCCCCCGTGTCTCTCTTCTCCCCACCCTCGTGTCTCTCTCTCTCCCCCCGTCTCTCTCTGCTCCCCCCCAGTGTGTCTCCCCCCCCGTGTCTCTCTCTCTCCCCCCAAGTCTCTCTCCCCGCCGTGTCTCTCTCTCTCCCCCGTGTCTCTCTCTCCCCCGTGTCTCTCTCTCCCCCGTGTCCCTCTCTCTCCCCCCGTGTCTCTCTCTGCTCCCCCCCATGTCTCTCTCCACCCTGTGTCTCTCTCTGCTCCCCCCCGTGTATCTCTCTCACACCCCGTGTCTCCCTCCCCCCTGTGTCTCTCTCCCCACCCGTGTCTCTCTCTCTCCCCCCGTGTCTCTCTCTCTCCCCCCGTGTCTCTCTCTCCCCTCGCGTCTCTCTCTCTCCCCCACGTGTCTCTCTCCCCCCATGTCTCTCTATCCCCCCACTGTCTCTCTCTCTCTCTCTCTCCCCGCTATGTATCTCTCTCCCCCCGTGTCTCTCTCTGCCCCGCCGTGTCTCTCTCTCTCCCCCCGTGTCTCTCTCTCTCCCCCCATATCTCTCTCTCCCCCGTGTCTCTCTCTCTCCCCCCGTGTCTCTCTCTCTCCCCGCCGTGTCTCTCTCTCTCCCCCCGTGTCTCTCTCTCCCCCCACCGTGTCTCTCTCTCTCCCTGCCGTGTCTCTCTCTCTCGCCCCGTGTCTCTCTCTCCCCCTGTGTCTCTCTCTCCCCACGTGTCTCTCTCTCCCCCCGTGTCTCTCTCTCCCCTTGTGTCTCTCTCTGCCCCCCCATGTCTCTCTCCCCCCGCCGTGTCTCTCTCTCCCCCCGTGTCTCTCCCCCCCTCGTGTCTCTCTCCCCCGTGTCTCTTTTCCCCGCCCCCCCTCCGGGCCGCTCTCTCCTCCCCGCGTCTCTCTCTCTCCCCTCGCGTCTCTCTCTCTCTTCCCCCACGTGTCTCTCTCCCCCCATGTCTCTCTATCCCCCCACTGTCTCTCTCTCTCTCTCTCTCCCCGCTATGTCTCTCTCTCCCCCCGTGTCTCTCTCTGCCCCGCCGTGTCTCTCTCTCTCCCCCCGTGTCTCTCTCTCTCCCCCCATGTCTCTCTCTCCCCCCGTGTCTCTCTCTGCCCCGCCGTGTCTCTCTCTCTCCCCCCGTGTCTCTCTCTCTCCCCCCGTGTCTCTCTCTCCCCCCACCGTGTCTCTCTCACTCCCTGCCGTGACTCTCTCTCTCGCCCCGTGTCTCTCTCTCCCCCTGTGTCTCTCTCTCCCCACGTGTCTCTCTCTCCCCCCGTGTCTCTCTCTCCCCTTGTGTCTCTCTCTGCCCCCCCATGTCTCTCTCCCCCCGCCGTGTCTCTCTCTCCCCCCGTGTCTCTCCCCCCCTCGTGTCTCTCTCCCCCGTGTCTCTTTTCCCCCCCCCCTCCGGGCCGCTCTCTCCTCCTCGCGTCTCTCTCTCTCCCCTCGCGTCTCTCTCTCTTCCCCCACGTGTCTCTCTCCCCCCATGTCTCTCTATCCCCCCACTGTCTCTCTCTCTCTCTCTCTCCCCGCTATGTCTCTCTCTCCCCCCGTGTCTCTCTCTGCCCCGCCGTGTCTCTCTCTCTCCCCCCGTGTCTCTCTCTCCCCCCATGTCTCTCTCTCCCCCCTGTCTCTCTCTCTCTCCCCGTGTCTCTCTCTCTCCCCGCCATGTCTCTCTCTCTCCCCCCGTGTCTCTCTCTCCCCCCACCGTGTCTCTCTCTCTCCCTGCCGTGACTCTCTCTCTCGCCCCGTGTCTCTCTCTCCCCTGTGTCTCTCTCTCCCCACGTGTCTCTCTCTCCCCCCGTGTCTCTCTCTCCCCTTGTGTCTCTCTCTGCCCCCCCATGTCTCTCTCCCCCCCTCGTGTCTCTCTCCCCCGTGTCTCTTTCCCCCCCCCCCCTCCGGGCCGCTCTCTCCTCCCCGCGTCTCTCTCTCTCCCCTCGCGTCTCTCTCTCTTCCCCCACGTGTCTCTCTCCCCCCATGTCTCTCTATCCCCCCACTGTCTCTCTCTCTCTCTCTCTCCCCCCTATGTCTCTCTCTCCCCCGGTGTCTCTCTCTGCCCCGCCGTGTCTCTCTCTCTCCTCCCGTGTCTCTCTCTCTCCCTCCGTGTCTCTCTCTCCCCCCGTGTCTCACTCTCTCCCCCCGTGTCTCTCTCTCTCCCTGCCGTGTCTCTCTCTCTCGCCCCTTGTCTCTCTCTCCCCCCGTATCTCTCTCTCCCCACGTGTCTCTCTCTCCCCCGTGTCTCTCTTTCCCCTTGTGTCTCT
>NC_091984.1:242060136-242151486 GCF_044704955.1 Pristiophorus japonicus | reverse complement strand
CTCTCACACTCTCCCTATCCTCTCTCACACTCTCTCTATCCTCTCTCACACTCTCTCTATCCTCTCTCACACTCTCCCCTATCCTCTCTCACACTCTCTCTATCCTCTCTCACACTCTCCCTATCCTCTCACACTCTCTGCATCCTCTCTCACACTCTCTCTATCCTCTCTCTCACTCTCTGCATCCTCTCTCACACTCTCTCTATCCTCTCTCACACTCTCTCTATCCTCTCTCACACTCTCTCTATCCTCTCTCACACTCTCTCTATCCCTCTCACACTCTCTCTATCCTCTCTCACACTCTCCCTATCCTCTCTCACACTCTCCCTATCCTCTCTCACACTCTATCCACTCTCACACTCACTCTATTCTTTCTCACACTCTATCCTCTCTCACACTCTATCTATCCTCTATCACACTCTCTCTATCCTCTCTCACACTCTCTCTATCCTCTCTCACACTCTCTCTATCCTCTCTCACACTCACTCTATCCTTTCTCACACTCTCTCTATCCTCTCTCACACTCTCTCTATCCTCTCTCACACTCACTCTATCCTTTCTCACACTCTCTCTATCCTCTCTCACACTCTCTCTATCCTCTCTCACACTCTCTCTATCCACTCTCACACTCTCCCTATCATCTCTCACACTCACTCTATCCTTTCTCACACTCTATCCTCTCTCACACTCTCTCTATCCACTCTCACACTCTCCCTATCGTCTCTCCCACTCACTCTATCCTTTCTCACACTCTCTCTATCCTCTCTCACACACTCCCTATCCTCTCTGACACTCTCCCTATCCTCTCTCACACTCTCCCTATCCTCTGTCACACTCTATCCACTCTCACACTCTCCCTATCGTCTCTCACACTCACTCTATTCTTTCTCACACTCTATCCTCTCTCACACTCTATCTATCCTCTATCACACTCTCTCTATCCTCTATCACACTCTCTCTATCCTCTCTCACACTCTCTCTATCCTCTCTCACACTCTCTCTATCCTCTCTCACACTCTCCCTATCCTCTCTCACACTCTCCCTATCCTCTCTCCCATTCTCTCTATCCTCTCTTACACTCTCCCTATCCTCTCTCCCATTCTCTCTATCCTCTCTCACACTCTCCCTATCCTCTCTCACACTCTCTATCCAATCTCACACTCTCTCTATCCTCTCTCACACTCTATCTATCCTCTATCACACTCTCTCTATCCTCTATCACACTCTCTCTATCCTCTCTCACACTCTCTCTATCCTCTCTCACACTCTCTCTATCCTCTCTCACACTCTCCCTATCTTCTCTCACACTCTCCCTATCCTCTCTCACACTCTCCCTATCCTCTCTCCCATTCTCTCTATCCTCTCTTACACTCTCCCTATCCTCTCTCCCATTCTCTCTATCCTCTCTCACACTCTCCCTATCCTCTCTCACACTCTCTATCCAATCTCACACTCTCTCTATCCTCTCTCACACTCTCTCTAACCTCTCTCACACTCTCTCTATCCTCTCTCCCACTCTCTCTATCCTCTCTCACACACTCTCTATCCTTTCTCACACTCTCTCTATCCTCTCTCACACTCTCTCTATCCTCTCTCACACTCTCTCTATCCTCTCTCACACTCTCCCTATCTTCTCTCACACTCTCCCTATCCTCTCTCACACTCTCCCTATCCTCTCTCCCATTCTCTCTATCCTCTCTTACACTCTCCCTATCCTCTCTCCCATTCTCTCTATCCTCTCTCACACTCTCCCTATCCTCTCTCACACTCTCTATCCAATCTCACACTCTCTCTATCCTCTCTCACACTCTCTCTATCCTTTCTCACACTCCCTCCATCCTCTCTCACACTCTCTCTATCCTTTCTCACACACTCTCTATCCTTTCTCACACTCTCCCTATCCTCTCTCACACTCTCTCTATCCTCTCTCACACTTTATCCTCTCTCACACTCTCTCTATCCTCTCTCACACTCTCTCTATCCTCTCTCACACTCTCTCTATCCTCTCTCACACTCTCCCTATCCTCTCTCACACTCTCCCTATCCTCTCTCACACTCTCTGTATCCTCTCTCACACTCTCTCTATCCTCTCTCACACTCTCTCTATCCTCTCTCAGACTCTCTCTGTCCTCTCTCACACTCTCTCTATCCTCTCTCACACTCTCCTATCCTCTCTCACACTCTTCCTATCCTCTCTCACACTCTCCCTATCCTCTCTGACACTCTCCCTATCCTCTCTCACACTCTCCCTATCCTCTGTCACACTCTATCGTCTCTCACACTCTCCCTATCCTCTCTCACAATCTCCCTAGCCTCTCTCACTCTCTCAATCCTCTCTCACTCTCTCTCCATCCTCTCTCATAAGTATCCACAACAACCAAGAACATTTTGCCTCGAAACAGACCAGTGAAGTCAACATCCTAGACCACTGTTTGGAGGGCCATGACCACAAACCTAGCAGTGTCTCCCTGGTTGCATTGCTCAGTTGAGAGTAAGTGTTGCATTGGCGCACGCAAGACTCCAAATCTGAGTCGATGCCAGGTCACCACACATGGGATCTGGTTAAAGCTTTCATCATTACTATGCCTGGGTGGGTACTGTGTAGGTTGTGTATGAACGTTTCCCTGCCTTTCTTAGGCAAAACCACGCGATTACCCACAAAAGACAGTCCGCCTGTATGGACATTTCGTCTTTGCGCCGCTGGAACGGCTTGATCTCTTCATGCATCTACTGCTGGGACGCTGGATCAGCTCCCATGGAGGACACAGGTTTTTACAAGGGACAGTAAAGGATTCTGGCTGGTCCAGGTCGTGATCTAGCGGGCCGTAATGGGTGACTTTGTTTTCAAATGCATCCATCACCAAAAGCAAGTCTGCAGGCTGTGCCATTTCCACCCGGTGGTGGGCAATGGTAGCTGACTGAGAGCATCAACACAGTTCTCTGTGTCTGGTCTGTGCCGAATTACATCGTTATATGCAGACAGCGTGAGCGCCCATCTTTGGATTCGAGCAGAGGCATTGGTATTAATACCTTTGCTCTCTGAGAATAGCGATATGAGCAGTTTATGGTCAGTTTATAACTCAAACTTAAGCCTAAACAAATACTGGTGCATTTTTTTCACCCGGTAAACGCATGCCAGAGCTTCTTTTCCAATCATGCTGTAGGCCCTTTTGGCCTTGGACAAACTCCTGGAAGCATAAGTGACCGGTTGCAATGTTCCCAATTCATTTGCTTGTTGTAACACACACCCGACCCCTTACGAAGACACATCGCAAGCTCGCACTAAATGTTTACATGGGTCATACAGAACAAGCAGTTTGTTGGAACATAACAGATTTCTGGCTTTCTCAAAAGCAGTTTCTTGTGATTTCCCCCACACCCAGTCATCTCCCTTGTGTAGCAACATGTGTTGTTAGAGGTTCTAGCAAGGTGCTTAACCCGGGTTGGAAATTACCAAAATAATTGAGGAGTCCCAGGAACGACTGCAGCTCCGTCACTTTCTGTGGTCTCGGCGCGTTCTTGATGGCCTCCGTCTTGGTGTCGGTGGGTCTGATGCCGTCTGCCGTGATACTTCTCCCGAAGAACTTGACCTCTGGCGCCAGGAAAACATACTTCGAGCGTTTCAACCTGAGTCCCACACGATCTAGCCAACTTAGAATCTCTTCCAAGTTCTGTAAGTGTTCGATGGTGTCCCGACCTGTGATCAATATGTCGTCCTGGAAAATCACGGTGCGCGGAACCGACTTTAGCAGACTCTCCATGTTCCTTTGAAAAATAGCCGCGGCCGATCAAATCCCAAACGGGCATCTATTGTAGATGAACAGACCTTTGTGCGTGTTGATGCAGGTGAGGCCTTTCGAAGATTCCGCCAGCTCCTGCGTCATGTAGGCCGAGGTCAGGTCCAACTTGGTGAACGTCTTCCCTCCTGCCAGCGTCACAAACAGGTCGTCTGCCTTGGGTAGCGGGTACTGGTCCTGCAGTGAAAAACGGTTAATCGTTACTTTATAGTCCGCACAAATTCTGACCGTGCCGTCGCCCTTGAGAACCGGAACAATCGGACTGGCCCACTCATTCAACTCAACCGGCACGATGATGCCCTCTTGTTGCAGCCTGTCCAGCTCAATCTCCACTTTCTCTCGCATCATGTATGGCACCGCACGGGCCTTGTGGTGGATGGGTTGTGTACCGGGAACCAAGTGGATCTGCACCTTTGCCCGAGAGAAATATCCAATGCTTGGCTCATACAACGACGGAAACTTGCTCAAAACCTGGGCACATGAGGCGTCGTCGACGGACGAGAGCACTCGGATGTCGTCCCAGTTCCAGCAGATTTTTCCCAGCCAGCTTCTGCCGAACAGTGTGAGGCCATCTCCTGGTATAATCCATTGTGGTAGTTCGTGCACCACTCCAGCATAGGAGACTTTTACTGCTGCACTGCCAATTACAGGGATCAGCTCTTTAGTGTAAGTTCTCAGCTTGGTATGAATCGGGTATGAATTGGTATGAATCCTTTGTGCCTTGTTGCACCACAGCCTGTCGAATGCCTTTTTGCTCATGACTCGCACCCGTGTCCAATTCCATGGATACTGGAATTCCGTTCAGTTCAACTTTTAACATGATCGGTGGACATTTTGTGGTGAAGGTGTGTACCCCATACACTTCTGCCTCCTCGGTTCGAGTCTCTAGTTCAGTTTGATCCACCATGGATTGGTTTTCCTCTGCAACGTGGTGGTTTGCAGGGTTTGCAGCTTATCTGCACATTCGCTGGAGGTGTCTCATTGTTCCACAGCGTTTGCACACATAGTGTTTGAAGCAGCATTGATGGACTCAATGATCACCTCCGCAGCGCCAACAAGGTGTTAACTGCCTTGCATTAACGCTTGATGGCGGACTCTGGGTCATCTGAGGTCGTGCAGCTGCAGGCGCGTACGTTCTGCCATATGCATTCCTGCCTGAAAACAACGTTACTTTGTGTACAGTACTTGCTGATGCATCTTTATGCTGAGAAATTAGTTTGGTGTTATCGCTGGTGAACATAAATGCCTGGGCTATCGTTATGGCTTTGCTCAGGTTCGGTGTTTCAACAGTCACTAGTTTGCGGAGGATAACCTCATGACCAATGCCAAGCTCAAAAGGTCTCTTAGCATTTGCTCCAGGAATCCACCGAATTTGCAATGTCCTGTAAGGCGCCTTAGTTCAGTGAAGTAGTTCGCCACTTCCTGGCCTTCAGACCGTTGACATGTGTAGAATCGATATCTTGCCATCAGAACACTCACCTTCGGATTTAGGTACTCCCGGACCAGCGTACACAGTTCTTCATACGATTTGGTTGTTGGTTTCACCAGAGCTAGAAGATTCTTCATGAGGCCGTAGGTTGTTGCCCCACAGACAGTGAGGAGGATCACCCTTCGTTTGGCAGCGTTCACACTCCCTTCCAGCTCGTTGGCCACAAAGTATTGGTCAAGTCGCTCCATGAAGGCTTCCCAATCGTCACCTTCTGAGAATTTCTCCAGGATACCAACAGTTCTCTGCATTTTCACGTGATGGTTCACTATCTATTACTCGTCGTCAGTTATTATGTTTCAAAGCAATGTGACTGAGTACTGTAGACTTGAGTAAATGTGACCTTAGTCTCTTTATTCTGACTCCAGAGTGCCGGCACAGCATGGGAGGCCTGCTTATATGCAGCGCTCCCAAGGGATGCTGGGATCCCTTGGGACTCCAACAGATGCACCCCCTGATGGTGGTAGAATGCTGGTTACAAGATGTTGAATACATAACAGATGACCAATCACGTTACAGGTAGCACTGTGCAGATGAAAGCAGTACACAGAACGGATGAGAATACATTTACGTTTCTTTACAAGTTACTAAACAGTGCAAAGACTTTCATTATACATGGCACAACACAGGTGTGTCTCAGTACATGGGGCTCGATGTATACAAGCAGATTAACAAGTACAGGCCAAGGGGGGTCTGATTCCAGCCCCTGGGTTTATCAAGGCGGAAGGGCCTTAAACTGTGGCTTTTCCCCACCGTGCCTTTGCGGCGACTGCACCGACCTTTAGTGTGTCCCTCAGCATGTACTCCTGGACCTTGGATTGTGTCAGTCTGCAACACTCGGCCGTGGACATCTCCTTGCTCTGGAAGACCAGCAAGTTTCGGGAAGACCAAAGTGCGTCTTTCACAGAGTTGATGGCCCTCCAGCAGCAGATGATGTCTGTCTGGGTGTGTGTCCCTGGGAACAGCCCGTAGAGCACAGAGTCCTGTGTTACGGAGCTGCTTGGGATGAACCTCGACAGCAACCACTACATCTCCTTCTAGACCTGCCATGCAAAGGGGCAATCCCGAAGGAGATGGATGACTGTCTCGTCCGCACCACAGCCAACTCTGGGGCAGAGTGCCGTGTCTCTGAAACCCTGGCTGTACATGAAGGATCTGACAGGTAGGGCCCTCCTCACCGCCAACCAAGCGACGTCTTGGTGCTTGTGTGAAAGCTCTGACAATGAAACGTTCTGCCAAACGAGTTCGACAGTCTGCTCGGGGAACTGTCCGACAAGATCCATCATCTCCTTCTTCCGTCGGGCGTCCAGGACCTTGCGTGCTGACCACTGCTTTATGGCCTTGTGGTCAAAGGTGTTTTTCTTGAAAGACTTTTCCACGAAGGACAGGTGGACAGGCATGGTCCAACTGGTTGGAGAGTTCTGCGGCAGCATGGCCAGACCCATCTTCACAACACCGGGGACAGATAGAATCTCAGCACGTAGTCCCCGCTCCACTCCCCCGCCCCAGGCCCACTCCCCCACCGCTCCCTATTCGCATCAACCCCTCCCTGTGGCAGCGAGTTCCACATTCTCACCGCTCTCTGGGTAAAGCATTTTCTTCTGAATTCCCCATTGGATTTCTTGGATCTTATATTGACTGTCTCTAGTTATTCTCTTCCCCACAAGTGGAAACACTCGCTCTGTATCCACTCGATCAAAACCTAGTGGTGTGCCGCAGGGTTCAGTGCTGGGACCCCAGCTCTTTACAATATACATCAATGATTTAGATGAAGGAATTGAGTGTAATATCTCCAAGTTTGCAGATAACACTAAGCTGGGTGGCGGTGTGAGCTGTAAGGAGGACGCTAAGAGGCTGCAGGGTGACTTGGACAGGTTAGGTGAGTGGGCAAATGCATGGCAGATGCAGTATAATGTGGATAAATGTGAGGTTATCTACTTTGATGGCAAAAACGTGAAGGCAGAATATTATCTGAATGGTGGCAGATTAGGAAAAGGGGAGGTGCAACAAGACCTGGGTGTCATGGTACATCAGTCATTGAAAGTTGGCATGCAGCTACAGCAGGCGGTGAAGAAGGCAAATGGTATGTTGGCCTTCATAGCTAGGGGATATGAGTATAGGAGCAGGGAGGTCTTACTGCAATTGTACAGGGCCTTGGTGAGGCCTCACCGGAATATTGTGTTCAGTTGGTCTCCTAATCTGAGGAAGGACATTCTTGCTATTGAGGGAGTGCAGCGAAGGTTCACCAGACTGATTCCCGGAATGGCTGGACTGACATATGAAGAGAGACTGGATCGACTGGGCCTGTATTCACTGGAGTTTAGAAGAATGAGAGGGGGTCTCATAGAAATATATAAAATTCTGACGGGATTGGACAGGTTAGATGCAGGAAGAATGTTCCCGATGTTGGGGAAGTCCAGAACCAGGGGACACAGTCTAAGGATAAGGGGTAAGCCATTTAGGGCCGAGATGAGGAGAAACTTCTTCACTCAGAGAGTGGTGAACCTGTGGAATTCCCTACCGCAGAGAGTTGTTGATGCCAGTTCATTGGATATATTCAAGAGGGAGTTAGATATGGCCCTTCCGGCTAAAGGGATCAAGGGGTATGGAGAGAAAGCAGGAAAGGGGTACTGAGGTGCATGATCAGCCACGATCTTATTGAATGTCGTGCAGGCTCGAAGGGCCGAATGGCCTACTCCTGCACCTATTTTCTATGTTTCTATAATTTTAACAAGACCTCTATTAGGTCACCCCTCAGCCTTCTTTTTTCAAGAGAAAAAAAAAAGAGACCCAGCCTGTTCATCCTTTCCTGATATGTAACCCTCGCATTTCTGGTATCATCCTTGTAAATCTTCTCTGCACGCTCTCCAGTGCCTCTATATCCTTTTTATAATATGGTGACCAGAACTGCACACAGTGCTCCGAGTGTGGTCTAACCAAGGTTCGATACAGGTTTAGCATAACTTCCCTACTTTTCAATTCTATCCCTCTAGAAATAAACCCTAGTTCTTGGTTTGCTTTTTATGGCCTTGCTAACTTGTGTCGCAACCTTTAATGATTGGTGTATTTGTATCCGAGATCCCTTTGTTCCTCTACCCCACCCAGACTCACACCCTCCCAGTAATAAGTGATCTCCCTATTCTCCCCACTAAAATGTAATACCTCACGTGTATCTGTGTTGAATTTCATTTGCTAATTATATTCTCATTCTGTAAGTTTATTAATGTCCTCCTGTAATGTGTCGCAGTCCTCCTCAGTATTAACTATCCTCCAATTTGGTGTCATGCACAAATTTAGAAATTGTGTTTTTGATTCCAAATTCTAAATGGTTAATATAAATTGTGACCAACAGTGGTCCCAGCTCTGATCCTAGTGGAACACCACCACCCACTTTCTGCCCCAGTGAATAGCTGCCCTTTATCCAACTCTCTTTCTGTCTTGAGGCCAGCTAGCGATCCATTCTGCTACTTGTCCCCTGACTCTGCATTCTCTGACCTTGTTCATCAGTCTATTATGGGGTACCTTATCGAAGGTCTTTTGGAAATCTAGATAAATTACATCAATTGCATTACTCTTGTGTACTCTCTCTCTAAACTTTTCAAATAATTCAATGAGATTGATCAAGCAAGATTTTCCCTTTTGAAATCCATACTGACTATTCATTATTATATTTTTGTTTCTAGATGTTCCTCTATTTTCTCCTTTAGTCGGGATTCCATTATTTCCCTACCACCGATGTGAAGCTGATTGGTCTATAATTCCCTGGACAGGTTCTGTCCCCTAAATATCGATATTACGTTAGCTTATCCGCCAGTCCTCTGGCACTACACCTTTTTCTGCCACCTCACTATTGTTACCTGTGATTTTATCCTGACTGTCCCTATTCCAGTTCCAACCTTCCTTGCTTTATTTATGTTCCTGTAAAATATTTGACTTTGTTTTCTGTTCCTTGACAATTTCATCTCATAGTTCCTCTTTGCCTTCCTACTTGTTTTTTTGACTTCTCTCCTAATCTCTTTGTATTCTCCCTTATCATGCTCTCCCCTGCTGTCCATTACTCGTGTATGCCTCTTTCCTTACCCTCAATTGTCCCTTGTGTCTTTATTCATCCACGGTGTTTAGCTTGTTCTTGTTTTTTTAGCATATTTTTTATTCATATTTTTCCTGTTCTCTGTTGGACACCGTTTTAAATGTTTCCCATTGTTGTTCTACGTCATTGTTTGTCAATATTGTTGTCCATTTTATTTTCCCAAGTTCTCGTCTCAGCCCCTCAAAATCAGCTTTTCTCCAATCTATTACCCTGGTCTATGTCATACTTATGTCCTTCTTAATTATTATCTTAAAACGTATTATATTATGGTCACTATTGCCTCGATGTTCCCCTACTTTTACTTCTCTTATCTGCTCTGGTTCAATCCCCATTACTAGATCCAGAAAGAAAGAAAGAAGACTTGCATTTAAATAGCGCCTTTCACGACCCCCGGACATATCAATGCATTTTTACAGCCAATAAAGTATTTTGGAGTGTAGTCACTGTTGTAATGGGGGAAACGCAGCAGTCAAATTGTGATGTAGATTAAGGGATAAATATTGGCCAGGACACCGGGGAGAAC
The DNA here is from genome assembly GCF_044704955.1 of Pristiophorus japonicus. NCBI lineage: Eukaryota > Metazoa > Chordata > Chondrichthyes > Pristiophoridae > Pristiophorus > Pristiophorus japonicus. Next base: position 242,141,590 of record NC_091984.1, on the reverse strand, counting down.
TGCTCTTGTTTGAAATAGTGCCATGGGATCTTTTCCATCCACCTGAGAGCAGACAGGGCCTCGGTTTAACGTCTCATCTGAAAGACGGCACCTCCGACAGTGCAGCACTCCCTCAGCACCGCACTAGACTGTCAGCCTGAATTATGGGCTCAAGTTCCTGGAGTGGGACTTGAACCCACAATCTTCTGACTCCGAGGCGAGTGTGCTGAGCCACGGGTAACACTGTTCAGTAGCGAATCCTCCCTTGTTGGTCTATTTACATATTGGGTTAGAAAGGAGTCCTGTACACATTGTAGGAACTCCATTCCCTTATCCCCTTTACCTACCTCTTATATCCAATTAATCTCGGGGCAGTTGAAGTCCCCCATGATTTATTAATCTATGTTTTTTAGTTATTTCCCGAATTTGTTTGGATATTTCTTCCTCCACCTCCCTGCCACCATGAGGTGGTCTGTAGACTGGCCTATTGGGATATAAAAGGGTATGGAGCCAAGGCAGGTGGATGGAGTTAGATACAAATCAGTCACAATCTCACTGAAACGTGGAACAGGGTCCTGGGGCTGAATGGCCTCCTTCTGTTCCGATGTTCCACAAACAGTAATGTGAAAATGACCAGATTGTTGTGTATCTGTAAAGCATGCACTCCCATGTTCCGCCACCAGGGAGCTCATCCCCTGAAGTCACAAGGGATCCCAGCATCTCTTGGAAGCACTGTATATAAGCCGCCCCTAAGACCTGTTCCTCACTCTGGAGTGTCTTATTAAAGACTGAGGTCACTGTTACTTTAACCTCCCTGTGTGCAGCCTCATCTGTGTTAGGAACACAATAACTGGGACGAGTCTACGAATCTAATGCAAAGATGCAGCAAACTGTGGGCATCCTGGAGAAGTTCTCGGAGGGTGAGGACTGGGAAGCCTATGTCGAACGGCTAGACCCGTACTTTGTAGCCAACGAGCTGGACGGAGAAGGAAGCGCTGCAAAAAGGAGAGCGGTCCTCCTCACAGTCTGCAGGGCACCGACCTACAGCCTCATGAAGAATCTTCTGGCTCCGGTGAAACCCACAGATAAGTCATGAGAGGAGCTGTGTACACTGGTTCGGGAGCATCTTAACCCGAGGGAGAGCGTGCTGATGGCGAGGTATCGGTTCTACACGTGCCAGCGATCTGAAGGTCAGGAAGTGGCGAGCTACGTCGCCGAGCTAAGGTGACTTGCAGGACAATGTGAGTTTGATGGCTACCTGGAGCAAATGCTCAGAGACTTTTTTGTACTGGTCATTGGCCACGAGACCATCCTACAAAAACTTTTGACTGTAGAGACACCGACCCTCAGTAAGGCCATTGTGATAGCACAGGCGTTTATGTCCACCAGTGATAACACCAAACAAATCTCTCAGCACACAAGTGCTAGCAATGTTCATAAATTAACTGGAACTGTGTTTGCGAGCAGAAATGTACAGGGCAGAACCCACGAGTCTGCAACTGCCAGCAGGCCTCAGGTGACCCAGATGACTCAGAGTCCGCAACAAATGATGAATGCAAGGCAATTCACACCTTGTTGGCGTTGTGGAGGCTTCCATTCAGCCTATTCATCCCGCTTCAAAGGGTATGTTTGCAAGAGCTGTGGAACAATGGGGCACCTCCAACGAGCTTGCAAACGAGCTGCAAGCTCTGCAAAACCTGCTAACCACCACGTGGCAGAGGAAGATCGGTCCAAGGTGGATCAAAGCAATTTTGAGCCTCAGAGAGAGGAGGCAGATGCTGAAGTACACGGGGTGCACACATTGTCGCCGAAATGTCCACCTATAATGCTAAATATAAAATTGAATGGCTTACCCATAGCCATGGAACTGGGCACTGGTGCTAGCCAATCCATCATGAGTAAAAAGATGTTTGAGAGACTGTGGTGCAACAAAGCACTCAGACCAGCCCTGAGCCCCATCCACACGAAACTGAGAATGTACACCAAAGAGCTTATCACTGTCCTGGGCAGCGCCGTGGTCAAGGTCACCTACGAGGGCTCGGTGCACGAACTGCCACTCTGGATTGTCCCGGGCGATGGCCCACATTGCTTGGAAGGAGCTGGCTGGGCAAAATCCGCTGGAACTGGGATGGCACCCGAGCGCTATCACATGTCGATGAGGCCTCATGTACCCAGGTTCTTAACAAATTTCCTTCCCTTTTTGAGCCAAGCATTGGAAACTTTTCCAGGGTGAAGGTGTGGATCCACTTGGTCCCAGAGGCACGACCCATTCACCACAAGGCGCGAGCGGTACCTCACATGATGAGGGAGCGAGTGGAAATCGAGCTGGACAGGCTGCAATGCGAGGGCATCATCTCCCCAGTGGAATTCAGCAAGTGGGCCAGCCCGATTGTTCCAGTACTCAAAAGTGATGGCACGGTCAGGATTTGCGGCAATTATAAAGTAACTATTAATCGTTTCTCGCTACAGGACCAATACCCGCTACCTAAGGCAGACGACCTATTTGCGACGTTAGCAGGAGGCAAGACGTTCACCAAGCTCGACCTGACTTCGGCCTACATGACGCAGGAGCTGGAGGAGTCTTCGAAGGGCCTCATCTGCATCAACACGCACAAGCGACTGTTCATCTACAACAGATGCCCGTTTGGAATTCGGTCGGCTGCAGCGATCTTCCAGAGAAACATGGAGAGCCTACTCAAGTCGGTACCACACACGGTGGTTTTTCAGGACGACATATTGGTCACGGGTCGGGACACCGTCGAGCACCTACAAAACCTGGAGGTGGTCCTCCAGCGACTGGATGGCGTAGGGCTGCGGCTGAAGAGGTCGAAATGCATCTTCATGGCAACAGAAGTGGAGTTTTTGGGGAGAAAGATCGCGGCGGATGGCATTCGGCCCACAGACGCCAAGACAGAGGCTATCAGGAACACGCCCAGGCCACAGAACGTCACGGAGCTGTGGTCGTTCCTGGGACGACTCAACTATTTTGGTAACTTCCTACTGAGTTTAAGCACCCTCTTAGAGCCCCTACATGTATTATTGCGTAAAGGTGAGAACTGGGTATGGGGAAAAAAACAAGTAATTGCTTTTGAGAAAGCCAGAAACATTTTATGCTCCAACAAGCTGCTTGTATTGTATAACCCGTGTAAAAGACGTGTGCTAGCATGTGATGCGTCGTCGTACGGAGTCGGGTGTGTATTACAACAAGCAAAGTTACGGGGAAGTTGCAATCTGTCGCCTATGCTTCCAGAAGCTTGTCTAAGGCCGAGAGGGCCTACAGCATGATTGAGAAAGAGGCATTAGCGTGTGTGTTCAGGGTAAAGAAAATGCATCAGTACCTGTTTGGCCTCAAATTTGAGCTGGAAACCGATCATAAGCCCCTAACATTCCTGTTCGCTGAAAACAAGGGGATAAATACTAATGCCTCAGCCCACATACAAAGGTGGGCACTCACGCTATCAGCGTATAACTATACCATCCTCCACAGGCCAGGCACCGAGAACTGTGCGGATGCTCTCAGTCGGCTACCATTGCCCACCACGGGGGTAGAAATGGCGCAACCTGCAAACTTGTTGATGGTGGCGCAGCCCGCAGACTTGTTGATGGTCATGGAAGCGTTTGAAAATGATAAATTACCTGTCACGGCCCGCCAGATTAGGACTTGGACCAGCCAAGATCCTCTGCTGTCCCTAGTAAAAAAACTGTGTAATGCATGGGAGCTGGGCCAGCATCCCCGTTGAAATGCAAGAGCTAATCAAGCCGTTCCAGCGGCGAAAGGACGAGCTGTCCATTCAGGCAGACTGCCTGTTGTGGGGTAACCGCGTAGTGCTACCCAAAAAGGGCAGGGAGATATTCATCTCGGATCTCCACAGCACACACCCGGGTATAGTAATGATGAAAGCGATAGCCAGCTCCCACGTGTGGTGGCCCGGTATCGACTCTGACTTAGAGTCCTGTGTACGGCAGTGCAGCGTATGTGCTCAGTTTGAGCAACACGCCCAGAGAGGCACCACTAAGTTTGTGGTCCTGGCCCTCCAGACCATGGTCGAGGATCCATGTCGACTATGCGGGCCCGTTTCTCGGTAAAATGTTCCTGGTGGTGGTGGATGCTTTTTCAAAATGGATTGAATGTGAAATAATGTCGGGAAGCACCGCCATCACCACCATTGAAAGCCTGAGGGCCATGTTTGCCACCCACGCCCTGCCAGACATACTGGTCAGTGACAACGGGCCATGTTTCACCAGTGCCGAATTTAAAGAATTCATGACCCACAATGGGATCAAACATGTCACCTCGGCCCCGTTTAAACCAGCCTCCAATGGGCAGGCAGAGCGGGCAGTACAAACAATCAAACAGAGCCTTAAACAAGTCACAGAAGGCTCACTCCAAACCCGCCTGTCCCGAGTACTGCTCAGCTACCGCACGAGACCCCACTCGTTCACAGGGGTGCCCCCGGCTGAGCTACTCATGAAAAGGACACTTAAAACCAGACTCTTGCTGGTTCACCCCAACCTGCATGATCAGGTAGAGAGCAGGCGGCAGCAACAAAATGTAAACGATGGTCGCGCCACTGTGTCACGGGAAATTGATCTGAATGACCCTGTGTAAGTGCTAAACTGTGGACATGGTCCCAAGTGGATCGCGGGCACGGTGATAGCTAAAGAAGGGAGTAGGGTGTTTGTAGTCAAACTAGACAATGGACAAATTTGCAGAAAGCACCTGGACCAAACGAGGCTGCGGTTCACAGACTGCCCTGAACAACCCACAGCAGACACCACCTTTTTCAAGCCCACAACACACACCCAAAGGATCAACGACACCACCCCGGACCAGGAAATCGAACCCATCACGCCCAACAGCCCAGCAAGGCCAGGCTCACCCAGCAGCCCTGCAGGGCCAACAACACGCCAGCCCAGCGAGGGCACAGCCAACACACCAGAACAGACATTTGTACCGAGGCGGTCCACCAGGGAAAGAAAGGCTCCCGACCGCCTCACCTTGTAAATAGTTTTCACTTTGACTTTGGGCGGGGAGTGATGTTGTGTATCTGTAAAGCATGCACTCCCATGTTCCGCCACCAGGGAGCGCATCCCCTGAAGTCCCAAGGGATCCCAGCATCCCTTGGGAGCACTGTATATAAGCCGGCCCCTAAGGCCCGATCCTCACTCTGGAGTGTCTTAATAAAGACTGAGGTCACTGTTACTTTAACCTCCCTGTGTGCAGTCTCATCTGTGTTAGGAACACAATACAGATAATCTGCTTTAGTGATGTTGGTTGAGGGATAAATATTGGCTCCAGAACACCGGGATAACCCCCTGCTCTTCTTTGAAATAGTGCCATGAGATTTTTTACATCCACCTGAGGGAGCAGACGGTTTAACGCCTCATCCGAATACACTGAGGGGTGTCTGGCCCCGCCCTGAGGGAGGTGTTCCCCGTTAATATGCTGTGGTTTTATTGTGATGCAGATACCGTATATTGTGCTGAGCTCGCCCCTGTCGGACACAAAGCCCAGAATGCACCCTGTGTTCTTTGGTGAAAGCATTGAAGTCAATTGTGAATCAGCACCGGAAATACGGTAAGTGCTGAGGGAGATGCAGGGTTTGCTAATGCACTGTGTACTTGTCCAGGGAAAGCTCGCTGTGCATGATCTTGCAGTGAGGGGGCGCAGGGGGGGAGTACGGGTCACAGATCCAGCACGAGAGTGACAAAGCCATCCTGTGGCAACCCTGGCGAGGCTGGGAGTGGGTGTTAGTCAATATTCTGTGGGGGGGAGCAGGAGAGTGGGATTAGACTGGGTGGGATATACATAAGAACATAAGAATAAGGAACAGGAGTAGGCCATCTAGCCCCTCGAGCTTGCTCCGCCATTCAACAAGATCATGGCTGATCTGGCCGTGGACTCAGCTCCACTTACCCGCCCGCTCCCCATAACCCTTAATTCCCTTATTGGTTAAAAATCTATCTATCCGTGATTTGAATACATTCAATGAGCTAGCCTCAACTGCTTCCCTGGGCAGAGAATTCCACAGATTCACAACCCTCTCGGAGAAGAAATTCCTTCTCAACTCGGTTTTAAATTGTCTCCCCCGTATTTTGAGGCTGTGCCCCCTAGTTCTAGTCTCCCTGACCAGTGGAAACAACCTGTCTGCCTCTATCTTGTCTATCCCTTTCATTATTTTAAATGTTTCTATAAGATCACCCCTCATCCTTCTGAACTCCAACGAGTAAAGACCCAGTCTACTCAATCTATCATCATAAGGTAACCCCCTCATCTCCGGAATCAGCCTAGTGAATCATCTCTGTACCCCCTCCAAAGCTAGTATATCCTTCCTTAAGTAAGGTGACCAAAACTGCATGCAGTACTCCAGGTGCGGCCTCACCAATACCCTATACAGTTGCAGCAGGACCTCCCTGCTTTTGTACTCCATCCCTCTCGCAATGAAGGCCAACATTCCATTCGCCTTCCTGATTAGCTGCTGCACCTGCAAACTAACTTTTTGGGATTCATGCACAAGGACCCCCAGGTCCCTCTGCACCACAGCATGTTGTAATTTCTCCCCATTCAAATAATATTCCCTTTTACTGTTTTTTAGTTTCATGCACAAGGACCCCCAGGTCCCTCTGCACCACAGCATGTTGTAATTTCTCCCCATTCAAATAATATTCCCTTTTACTGTTTTTTTTCCAAGGTGGATGACCTTACACTTTCCGACATTGTATTCCATCTGCCAAACCTTAGCCCATTCGCTTAACCAGGCTATCTAAATCTCTTTGCAGCCTCTCTGTGTCCTCTACACAACCCGCTTTCCCACTAATCTTTGTCATCTGCAAATTTTGTTGCACTACACTCTGTCCCCTCTTCCAGGTCATCTATGTATATTGTAAACAGTTGTGGTCCCAGCACCAATCCCTGTGGCACACCACTAACCACCGATTTCCAACCCGAAAAGGGCCCATTTATCCCGACTCTCTGCTTTCTGTTAGCTAGCCAATTCTCGATCCATGCTAATACATTTCCTCTGACTCCGCGTACCTTTATCTTCTGCAGTAACCTTTTGTGTGGCACCTTATCGAATGCTTTTTAGAAATCTAAATACACCACATCCATCGGTACACCTCTATCCACCATGCTCGTTATATCCTCAAAGAATTCCAGTAAATTAGTTAAACATGATTTCCCCTTCATGTATCCATGTTGCGTCTGCTTGATTGCACTATTCCTATCTAGATGTCCCGCTATTTCTTCCTTAATGATAGCTTCAAGCATTTTCCCCACTACAGATGTTAAACTAATCGGCCTATAGTTACCTGCCTTTTGTCTGCCCCCTTTTTTAAACAGAGGCGTTACATTAGCTGCTTTCCAATCCGCTGGTACCTCCCCAGAGTCCAGAGAATTTTAGTAGATTATAATGAATGCATCTGCTATAACTTCCGCCATCTCTTTTAATACCCTGGGATGCATTTCATCAGGACCAGGGGACTTGTCTACCTTGAGTCCCATTAGTCTGTCCAGCACTACCCCCCTAGTGATAGTGATTGTCTCAAGGTCCTCCCTTCCCACATTCCTGTGACCAGCAATTTTTGGCATGGTTTTTGTGTCTTCCACTGTGAAGACCGAAGCAAAATAATTGTTTAAGGTCTCAGCCATTTCCACATTTCCCATTATTAAATCCTCCTTCTCATCTTCTAAGGGACCAACATTTACTTTAGTCACTCTTTTCCGTTTTATATATCGGTAAAAGCTTTTACTATCTGTTTTTATGTTTTGCGCAAGTTTACTTTCGTAATCTGTCTTTCCTTTCTTTCAAAGGGTACGGGGAGTGAGGGGAGAGTGGGGTTAGACTGGGTGGCTGATGAAAACCTGTTGGGCCGAATGGCCTGCTTCTGTGCTGGAACATTGGTGGAAATATCGACGGTGGAGGGAATGGGTTAACAAGTAATTTAAATGTTCATCCTGTTTGTGTAAATTGTGCTGCCAGAATGATTTGTAATTTGTAATTTGTAATTGGATATTGCTGCCTGGAACTGAAAGGCCCTTTTATTATTAAAATTCAGTTTGATAGGAACATAATCTGTGGGTTTGTGAGCTGGTCCTGTCAGTGATTCAGGGTTTAGACAAAAGATTGATTTCCCACTCGGGATTCACAGCTCGAAGACTGGCACCGAGTCTGGCCACAGAGTAAACACAGAACGTCTTCAAACGTAAACTTCAACAGTTGCTGCTGTGACATCCCAAACAAGACCCGTAGCTCGAACCCTGCCCCTGAACCCACCCTGAACCCTGCCCCTGAACCCACCCTGAACCCTGCTCCTGAACCCACCCTGAACCCTGCTCCTGAACCCATCCCTGCTCCTGACCCGACTGAGGGAGTGCCGCACTGTCGGAGAGGCAGTACTGAGGGAGTGCCGCACTGTCGGAGGGGCAGTACTGAGGGAGTGCCGCACTGTCGGAGGGGCAGTACTGAGGGAGTGCCGCACTGTCGGAGGGGCAGTACTGAGGGAGTGCCGCACTGTCGGAGGGGCAGTACTGAGGGAGTGCCGCACTGTCGGAGGGGCAGTACTGAGGGAGTGCCGCACTGTCGGAGGGGCAGTACTGAGGGAGCGCCGCACTGTCGGAGGGGCAGTACTGAGGGAGTGCTGCACTGTCGGAGGGGCAGTACTGAGGGAGTGCCGCACTGTCGGAGGGCAGTACTGAGGGAGTGCCGCACTGTCGGAGGGGCAGTACTGAGGAAGTGCCGCACTGTCGGAGGGGCAGTACTGAGGGAGTGCTGCACTGTGGGAGGGGCAGTACTGAGGGAGTGCCGCACTGTCGGAGGGGCAGTACTGAGGGAGCGCCACACTGTCGGAGGGGCAGTACTGAGGAAGCGCCACACTGTCGGAGGGGCAGTACTGAGGGAGTGCCGCACTGTCGGAGGGGCAGTACTGAGGGAGTGCCGCACTGTCGGAGGGGCAGTACTGAGGGAGCGCCACACTGTCGGAGGGGCAGTACTGAGGGAGCGCTGCACTGTCGGAGGGGCAGTACTGAGGGAGTGCCGCACTGTCGGAGGGGCAGTACTGAGGGAGCGCCACACTGTCGGAGGGGCAGTACTGAGGGAGCGCTGCACTGTCGGAGGGGGTCACTATTTATCCCTCAACCAACATCACCTAACACTCATTACCTGGTCATTATGACATTGCTGTCAGTGGGATCTTGCTGCCACATTGACATTTGCTACATTACAAATGACTACACTTCAAAAGTACTTAATTGGCTGTAAAATGTTTGGGACTTCCTGAGGTTGTAGAAATGCAAATTTCGCTCTTCGATTAACAATCTGCTCAAGTGAGTTGCCCCCGCCATTTGATCCTGGAGAGTGTGAGAGAGTGTCTGACAATGTAAGTGTGTGTGTGTGGAGCAGGCTGGGACCCTGGGTGTCCCACACTAACTGCTGACTGTGTGTTTGCAGGTGTAACTCTGCGGTGAGGTACGACTCGGAGAAGCACTATCGGGACTGTATCTACTACCTGCCTGTGCCCACCGCCACCTCCTACAGCCAGACAATTATCGTCGCCCACAACTGCACATGGAGGGATTATAAATCGCAGATTGTCCTGGAGCCGCGACAGAAACCCTGCCGCTTTGAAAGCACCACCATCATCTTCCCCAAACACGCCAAGAACATTTACAGAAGCACCCTGACCCACAGACCCAGGAAATGGTTCATGTCCAGCGTGCAGCTACAAACCACCCAGTCCCTCAACCCTTGCCTGGTCTACACCGAGGGCCCGTGAGCCCAGCGATTCCTACAGATCCCCCAGAGCCCGTGAGCCCACAGATCTCCACAGATCCCCAGAGATCCCAGAGCCTGTGAGCTGTGAGATCCCCAGAGATCTGTGAGATCCCCAGCGATCACCCGTGATCCCAGAGCCCGTGAGCCCAGCGATCCCAGAGCCTGTGAGCTGTGAGATCCCCAGCGATCCCAGAGCCCGTGAGCCCAGCGATCCCAGAGTCCGTGAGCCCAGCGATCCCAGAGTCCGTGAGCTGTGAGATCCCAAGAGATCCCCAGATATCCCAGACCCCGTGATCCCACAGATCCCCAGAGATCCCCGAGCCAGCCAATGGAAATGGTTGGACTGCCAGTGTGCTCTCACTATCCTCTCTGTACATATTGCTGAATGTGGCTTGCTCTCCCGCAACCCTCGCATTCACAGCCCCGAGGACCCAGCATCCAATGGTTTATTCCGACAGTGCAGCAATCGCTGGAAGACCTTTCCCATCCGGACTGCTCGCCTGGTGATAACCGGCGGATTTGGTGTAAAGTCCCGGGACACAAGCTTTGCCCAGAGGGAGGGGGCTGCGGATTGGCGTAGCTGGGGTCCAGTTCGCTTTTGACCCAATCGATCAATGTGACGGAAGCAGTTTGTGGCCCAGGTTCACCTGAAGAATCTCGAGGAATGGCAGTAACTTTCTCCAGGAAATGTAGAACGGGATTTGGGATTTGCGACAAACAATGTAAAGCCAGTCCGCCCCCCACTCCACATGTGGCCTCCACATTCCTCACACAGTGACATTGAAAGGCATCCAATGGCCAGCCGCTAGTCGAGACAATTTGCTGATGGCCCATGAAGCCCCGCCATTATCTGCAGCTCAGGCGCAAAATATCGCCAGCGAAGATGATCCTGCAACTTTCCTAACCAAATACACAATGACTTTGCTTTCCTGCAATGCTAGATGAGATGCCCCAATGGTTTCTGGGTTACCCGGTCAATGGGCTGAAAGCTGATCGAGGGCTGAGTGCGGAGCAGATTCAATCGCGGCTTTCAAAAGGGAGTTGAATAAATACCCGAAGGAAAAGAATGGGCAGGGCTGCTGGGAAAGGGCGGGGAGTGGGACTGGCTGAGAGCGGGCACGGGCTCGAGGGGCCCAATGGCCCCCTGTGCTGTAACCTATAGACCCACTGACCCACCCACCCATTGGGGCAGGGGCAGGAGACGCAGTGCTGGAGGATTGGAGATCGGGGGTCAGGGGCTAGGGTTGGGGGCCAGGGTCGGGGGTTGAAGTCAAGGGATAGGGGTAGGAGCTGGGATTGGGGGCCAGGGTTGGGGGTCAGGGGTTGGCATCAAGGGATGGGGGTAAGAGCCTGGGTTGGGGCCAGGGTCAGAGGTTGGGGTCAAGGGCCAGGGGTAGGAGCCGGGGTTGGGGGCCAGGGTTGGGGGGTCAGGGGTTGGGGTCAAGGGACAGGGGTAGGAGCCGGGGTTGGGGGCCAGGGTTCGGGGTCAAGGAACAGAGGTAGGAGCTGTGATTGGAGGGCCAGGGTTGGGGTCGGGAGTCAGGATTGGGATTAAGGGACGGGGGGTAGGAGCTGGGGTTGGGGGTTGGGGCCAGGGTCAGAGATTGGGGTCAAGGGACGGGGGTCGGAGGTCGAGAGCGGGGTGGGCATTGTTTCCCAATGATGGTGACGGTTGCCCCGGGGAACCAATGCCAGAGGCGGGATCTGAAGCTGGTGCTCAGCAGATGCAAAGGGACCAACGCCTCCTGTTTTTGCCCAATATGGCAGGCGACACAACCTTCACGTAGCGCCTGAGAGACACGCCACATTGCCCTGCCATTGCTGGGATCATGGTATGTTTTGGATTGGGCAGCTGGATCAACCTGAGCCTGCGGATGGAATGCACACGTCTTGGACACAACTCACTCAACTCATCAATCGGTCTGCGCTGGGAGAGCAGCAATTGAAAGAGGGGAGAGAGGCCTTGGCCAAATTACTGTAAATTAGGCAATAAAATCATGGCAAAAGGCCCTTCGCATCTATTCCCCAATTTAATATTCATTAAAACTTTTAACGTGTTGAACCGATGGAGCAATTGTTCAACATTCACGGGGGGGACGCGGGGGGGGAAGAGAATGGGAAGTGAGGGGGAGGGGGAGGGAGAGAGGGGGAGGGAGAATGGGCAGTGAATGGGAGGGGGAGGGAGAGTACATTCGGCCCCTCGAGCCTGCTCCACCATTTAATACGATCATGGACTCAGCTCCACTTCCCTGCCCGCTCCCCATAACCCTTCACTCTCTTATCGCTCAATCTGTCTATCTCCACCTTAAATATATTCAATGACCCAGCCTCCACAGCTCTCTGGGGCAGAGAATTCCACAGATTTACAACCCTCTGAGAGAAGAAATTCCTCCTCATCTCAGTTTTAAATGGGCGGCCCCTTATTCTAAGACTTTGTCCCCTACTCAACTTTTCCTCATAAGTCAACCCCCTCATCCCCAGAATCAACCGAGTGAACCTTCTCTGAACAGCCTCCAATACAAGTATATCCCTCCTTAAATAAGGAGACCAAAACTGCACGCAGTACTCCAGGTGTGGCCTCACCAATACCCTGTACAGTTGTAGCAGGACTTCTCTGCTTTTATACTCTATCCCCCTTGCAATAAAGGCCAACATTCCATTTGCCTTCCTGATCACTTGCTGTACCTGAAGAGAGAGGAGGTGAGGGGGGGGGGGGAGAGGTAGTGGGGGGGGGAGGGGCAGGGAGGGAGGGGGAATGGAGAGGGGAAGGGTGTAAGGGGCGGTGGGTAGGGGGAGTGAGGGGGAGGGGCAGTGATGGGGAGGGCAGTGGGGCAGAGGGGTAGGGGGAAATTTGGTGGGTAGGGGAGGGGCAGTGGGGGAGGGGCAGTGAGGCAGAGGGGCAGGGGGAGAGTCGGTGGGTAGGGGGAGGGGCAGTGGGTAGGGGGAGTGAGGGGGAGGGCAGAGGGGCAGGGGGAGAAGCGGTGGGTAGGGGTAGTGAGGGGGAGGGCAGAGGGGCAGGGGGAGAGGCGGTGGGTAGGGGGAGGGGCAGTGGGGCGGGGGAGAGGCGGTGGGTCGGGGGAGGGGCAGTGGGGCGGGGGAGAGGCGATGGGTAGGGGAGGGGCAGTGGGTAGGGGGAGTGAGGGGGAGGGCAGAGGGGCAGGGGGAGAGTCGGTGGGCAGGGGGAGTGAGAGGGAGGGCAGAGGGGCAGGGGGAGAGTTGGTAGGTAGGGGGAGGGGCAGTGGGTAGGGGGAGTGAGGGGGAGGGCAGGGGGAGAAGCGGTGGGCAGGGGGAGGGGCAGTTGGGCAGGGGGAGAGTCGGTGGATAGGGGGAGGGGCAGTGGGTAGGGGGAGTGAGGGGGAGGGCAGAGGGGCAGGGGGAGAGTCGGTGGGTAGGGGGAGAGGCAGTGGGGCAGGGGGAGAGGCGGTGGGTAGGGGGAGGGGCAGTGGGTAGGGGGAGTGAGGGGGAGTGAGGGGGAGGGCAGAGGGGCAGGGGGAGAGTCGGTGGGCAGGGGGAGGGGCAGGGGGAGAGGCGGTGGGTAGGGGGAGGGGCAGTGGGTAGGGGGAGTGAGGGGGAGGGGCAGTGGGGCAGGGGGAGAGTTGGTGGGTAGGGGGAGGGGCAGTGGGTAGGGGGAGTGAGGGGGAGGGCAGAGGGGCAGGGGGAGAGGCGGTGGGTAGGGGGAGGGGCAGTGGGTAGGGGGAGTGAGGGGGTGGGCAGTGAGGTAGAGGGGCGGGGGAGAGGCGGTGGTAGGGGGAGGGGCAGTGGGGGAGGGGGGGGGAGTTGGGTTCAGTGGGGGGAGGGTGGGAGAAACATTGGTCCCTACCCCTCTCCTGCCAGGTGTCTGAATGTTGAAGATATCCATGTTTCCCCTTTACTTGTCCAGCTGTAGAACGTCCTCCAGTCTGTCCTGCCTTGGTTTAACCCTTTGTTCGCCCACCTGTCCAATCCCTCCCTCGACCTGAAACTCCCTCACTGATTTACAGCCACTCACAGGTCAGTTCGATAATCTCCACTGCACAGCCCAGGTCCCAACACACTGCACTTTGAGCGTTGAATGTATCTGACCCTTTGTTTGCAGCGTGGGCAGGTAACAGCAGGAGTGGCGAGAGGTTGTAGAGGGACGTGATCGGGGCCCAGGAGAGGCGTGAGTTCAGGACCAGGGGCAGCACGGACCAACCCACACTGAGATATGTGTGCACTGGGTCCGTGCAGCAGAGCTGGTCTCCAGTCGTCCTGGTTAATCCTTGCCACTGGACCCAGACCTCGCTCGGTCAAGCCCGTGTGATGGCTGGTGTGCAACGGTCACCCCACGTTAAAACAATCCACCCACAGGCATCTTCCACCCTTCAGGATGTAGTTTGGGATCTGGAATATTAGGTCCTTCATTGAAACACCTGTGGACTCATCCCTTATTGGCGTGGAAGCAAGTCATCCTCGCTTCGCGGGACTGCCATTAGGTACCAACCGTTAATCTCCTGTTGGTTTATCGGTGTCAGTCCTCCCAGCTCTGGGACCAGGTGGTGTCCAGTGATGTTAACCCTGTCCCCATATTTCACGGAGTGACCTCCTATTACAATCACTCCCACTGCCTCATCCTGTCTGTACTTGACCCTCAAATCTGCATTCATTCATTCCCAACCCCCAGCCCGTGCAGGAGGGAAAGGTTCCCTTGCCTTTTGGAATGAGATAGGGTCACAGCGGGCTGCTAGCGGGAGGAATCAGGTATTAGTGAGAGTGCACAAAACACATTTAGAAAATCGTCCTTTACTGCTGCTGGTTTAACATTTGAGAGACTCAATTTGTCCTGGGCCTGACCAGAGACATGGATCTGATCAAGTCCTAATTTCATTCCTCACCATGGATCACTCTCACTCTCACCCTCTTTCTTCAGCTTAGACCTGATTCTTATTGAATTCTACAGCTGATCCCAAAATAGGATTACACGGGATATACGGCAGAGAAACAGGCCGTGCGGCCCAACCAGTCCGTGCCGGTGTTTATGCTCCACTCGAGCCTCCTTCCGTCTTTCCTCATCTAACTCTATCGGCATAACCCTCTATTCCCTTCTCCCCCATGTGTTTATCCAGCCTCCCCTTAAATACATCGATACTATTCGCCTCAACCCCTCCCTGTGGCAGCGAGTTCCACATTCTCACCGCTCTCTGGGTAAAGAAGTTTCTCCTGAATTCCCCATTGGATTTCTTGGTGACTATCTGATATCGATGGCCTCTAGTTTTGCTCTTCCCCACAAGTGGAAACATTCTCTCTGTATCCACTCTATCAAAATCTTTCATAATTTTAAAGACCTCTATTAGGTCACCCCTCAGCCTTCTTTTTTCAAGAGTAAAGAGTCGCAGCCTGTCCATCCTTTCCTGGTATGTGTACCCTCACATTCCTGGAATCACCCTGGTCAACATTGTGGAACTGTGAACAATCCTGGCTGTGAGTGAAGGGATTAACAGGCAGATTGATGATCACTCGGGAGGCTGGCCTGGCTCAGTACAACGCTGGCTGAGGGTCAGTATCAGGTACGGTCTGTTCTCCGACACACAAGTCTGGTGTATTTACAAACTCTGTCAGACCTGGCAGTACCACAGCATCGCCAAGGATTTAAAGCTCAACGATCACCTCTTGCTGATGTTCGCGACTCCAGATACGTCTTATCAGTTTGTTAGGCTTAACTTTATCCACAGGCATTAGGAGTCCTTGATCTCCAGGATCAGTACTTCATTCATCGTCAGAATTGCCAGATTTATCTCTGAAACTGCACAGCTTTTTGCCATTTATTGAACCTCCTCCAATCGTATCTCATCAGATTACATTGAACCAAGCAATCTCGGCCAAATGTAATAAACATCGTTAAGGAGGACATTCCCGGAGACTGTTTCCTGTCTATCCTGTTTATGTAACGCTACAATCCCAACAATGAATCCGGTCCAACATCACACAGCTCACCGGGATATCATTCACCCAACACAAGCTTACTGCACAGATAAAAGCACTGAACTGTTTGTCGCATCATTTCTCCATTATTCAGCTCCTAGTATTCAACTCGCACTCAGCCAAGCCACTCACAGAGTGATACTTCTGGCAAATGTCGATATCCCAGTCAGATATCCAGGCCAAAGCTTCCTGTGTAACTGTGGATATCCTGTAGGCTGCCTCTGGGGGCAGGGCTCAATGCTCCAGGGTCTGATTAGGAGCTCCAGTCACACGATGGGGAGGCTTTAATCTCTCACCGATGGAGAAGTGCAGCATCGACCCTGACCGGTTCTGAGGCGGTCGATGGTTGTCCACTGTTTGCGAGGAAGGTTTGATCTTTCGGGTTGTGCTGTGGGGTCCTCGATAAGGAATCCATTCCGTGTGTCGCAGTTCTTCCAAGCATTTCACCGTCAGTCATCGTGGCTGATTGTACAGGATTACATGGGATATACCGCACAGAAACAGGCCATTCGGCCCAACCAGTCCGTGCCGGCGTTTATGTTCCACTCGAGCCTCCCGTCTTTCCTCATCTAAATCTATTAGCGATGGGGAGATCGCTAAAGGGCTTCAGCGATGGTCGAAAATGGCCTAAAATGGCCTTCTAGATTTGAGGGTTGGTGGTGGGTTGTTCCAGTCAGCCTGGATCGACGTGTCTGTGCTGTATTCTCTGGAGATGACGTATTCACAGCGTAGATGTGGTGGTGTGATGTTTCTCAGCACAAGCAGCCAAGGTGTTGGTGGCGATAAAAGCGTACCAGTGATAATTCTCAGAGTAGCCCCGCAAATTGTTCCCGAGCAAGTATTTATCCAATTTCCTTTTGAAAGTTACTATTGAATCTGCTTCCAGCACCCTTTCAGGAGCATGTTCCCGATCAGACCATTGAACAAGCAATGATCTTAACCGGAGCTGGAGTGAAGTTCTGCCGCGGCAGTAGTGAGGTCCATGTTGCCTCTAGTTAAGGAGCAGCCTCTTTGCTCCACCAATACATCCCACAGTCACAGCACAAATTCTCCCCTGTCCTCCAGGAGAACTTTAGGCAGCACGGTTTGCAATTATGAGGCTTTACTCCATTGAGATCGGTGTTGGGAGCAAGAATAAATTAATTCTCAGCTGGAATATCTGGAGAAAGACAGTTACCTAAAGTAACTGGTATTCAGCCATAGAAACAGAAATTTACAGCACAGGAGGAGGCCATTTCAGCCCAGCGTGTTCCCACCGGCCGACAAAGATATATAAACCTATGAACAATGACAGGAAGGCAAAGAGCACCCAGCCCAACCAGTCCGCCTCACACAACTGCGACACCCCTTACACTGAAACATTCTACACTCCACCCCAACCGGAGTCATGTGATCTCCTGGGAGAGGCAAAAACCAGATAAAAACCCAGGCCAATTTAGGGAGAAAAAAATCTGGGAAAGTTCCTCTCCGACCCATCCAGGCGATCGACACTAGTCCAGGAGATCACCCTGGGCGTATTCTATTCCCTGCAGTACTTACCATTATATCTGCGCTGACCAACAAAAGGTCATCCAGTCTAATCCCAATTACCAGCTCTAGGTCTGTAACCCTGCAGGTTACTGCACTTTAAGTGCCCATCCAACCATCTCTTAAAAGTGGTGAGGGTTTCTGCATCCACCACTCTTCCAGGCAGCGAGTTCCAGATCCCCACAACCCTCTGCGTAAAGAAGCACCCCCCCCACTCAAATCCCCTCTAAACCTTCCACCAACCACCTTAAAACTATGTCCCTCGTAATAGCCCCCTCCACTGAGGGAAATAGACCCTTACTATCCACTATGTCCAGGTCTCTCAACCTCCTCTGTTCCAATGAGAACAAACCCAGCCTATCCAATCTGTCCTCATAACTAAGATGGGCACCTCGACCAATTGCTGCTCTATGGGAGTCTGACTTCTCAATGTCCTCGTCCCGTCCAATGAAAGTTCCTGGGGCACCTGGAATTACTGCACCAAGAAAGCCACTTCCACCGGGAGCTTACTGTGGCATTCTGTGCCTCACAGATTGTGGAAGGTCAGCACAGGTTACAGGCTGTAGGGTCAGGACAAGGCACCAACACTGGGGAAACCAAAAAAATAAATGGAGTGGAGGGACTTATAATAAATGCACTAAGGTTTTAAAAATGATGATAGCAAACATATTGGGACTTTACACAAATCCCCAGGACCACCCTGGAGCACCCGAGGCAGTGAGTGAGGGTCCTTACTGCTCTGGATCAACACAGCTTTGGGATCCCAGCACAGTCGAGACCCCTACCAGTCCTCTGCTCACCCTGCTGTTTATCACACAGTGGAGAGGGGAGGGGAGGGAATGGAGGAGAGGGGAGGGGAGGGGAGGGAATGGAGGAGAGGGGAGGGGAGGGAATGGCGGGGAGGGAATGGAGGGGAGGGGAGGGGAGGGAATGGAAGGGAGGGGAGGGGAGGGAATGGAAGGGAGGGGAGGGGAGGGAATGGAAAGGAGGGGAGGGGAGGGAAGAGAGGGGAGGGAATGGAGGGGAGGGGAGGGTAGGGAATGGAAGGGAGGGGAGGGAATGGAAGGGAGGGGAGGGGAGGGAAGAGAGGGGAGCGAATGGAGGGGAGGGGAGGGGAGGGAATGGAAGGGAGGGGAGGGGAGGGAATGGAAGGGAGGGGAGGGGAGGGAAGGGAGGGGAGGGAATGGAAGGGAGGGGAGGGGAGGAAATGGAAGGGAGGGGAGGGGAGGGGAGGGAATGGAGGGGAGGGAATGAAGGAGAGGGGAGGGAATGGAGGGGAGGGAATGGAGGGGAGGGGAGGGAATGGAGGGGAGGGAATGGCGGGGAGGGAATGGAGGGGAGGGAATGGAGGGGAGGGGAGGGAATGGCAGGGAGGGGAGGGAATGGCGGGGAGGGGAGGGGAGGGGAGGGAATGGCGGGGAGGGGAGGGGTGGGAAGAAGAGGCATGGATAGGTGAGGCAAGGGGAGGGGAGGGGAGGACAAGGGACTCTCGTTCAAAGACCAATTTACAAGCAATTCTACCAAAACATTTTCCAAATACTCCATCCAGAACACGGGAAAAATAATTTTTAACATTTCACCAAAGGGGCAGGGTTTACGGGCGGGCTCATGAATTATATTTCTGATATTATACAGCTAGTGATCAACTCATTTCCTGAAACAATAAAATGATGAAAGGATTGGATTGGGTCGATCGAGAGGAACTGTTCCCTCTGGTGGGGGGAGTCCAGAACAAGGGGGCGTCTCCGTCGTTCAGGGTGATGTCAGGGAGCACTTCTTCACACAAAGGGCAGCGGGAATCGGGAACTCTCTCCCCAAAAGGCTGTGGATGTTGGGGGTCAGTTGGAGCTTTCAAGGCTGAGCTGGATAGCGTGTTGATGGGTCAGGGGGTCGATGGATACGGGGCAAAGCGGGTAAATGGAGTTGGGGTACGGATCAGCCAGGATCTAATTAAATGGCGTCCTCTCATGTTCACTTGCTGTTTGAGAGCAAGGTTTGTGAAAATGATCTTGATCTCTTGTTAATGAATAACCTACAAAAGGTGCCCATGATCACCAAGTATGCACATCACTGACCGATGATACAGAGTAACTGAAAACCCGCTGTACATATCTCGGAGTCTCATAGAACCAGAGACATTTACAGCACGGATAGAGGCCATTCGGCCCATCGTGTCCGCGCCGGCCGACCAAGAGCTACCCAGCCGAATCCCACTTTCCAGCTCTGGGTCCGTAGCCCTGTAGGTTACGGCACTTCAGGGGCACATCCAGGTACTGTTTAAATGTGGTGAGGGTTTCTGCCTCTACCACTCTTTCAGGCCGTGAGTTCCAGACCCCCACCACCCTCTGGGTGAAGACATTTCCCCTCAAATCTCCCCCCAATTACTTTAAATCTATGCCCCCTGGTTGTTGACCCCTCTGCTAAGGGAAACAGGTCCGTCCTATCCACTCTATCCAGGCCCCTCATAATTTTATATACCTCAATCAGGTCTCCCCTCAGCCTCCTCCATTACAAACAACCCCAGCCTATCCAATCTTGACTCATAGCAAAAATTTTCCATTCCAGGCAACATCCTCGTAAATCTCCTCTGTACCATCTCTCGTGCAATCACATATTCCCTGTAATGTGGTGACCAGAACTGCACGCAGTACTCTAGCTGTGGCCTAACCAGTGTTTTATACAGTTCAAGCATAACCTCCCTGCTCTTGTATTCCATGCCTCGACTAATAAAGGCAAGTATTCCGTATGTCTTCTTAACCACCTTATCCACCTGGTCTGTTACCTTCAGGGATCTGTGGACCTGCACTCCAAGGTCCCTTTGGCCCTCTACACTGCTCAGTGTTCTACCATTTAATGCCTATTCCCTTGCCTCCACAAATACATTACCTCACACATCTCCGGATTGAATTCCATTTGCCACTGTTCTGCCCACCTGACCAGTACATTGATATCTTCCTGCAGTCTGCAGCTTTCTGCTTCATTATTAACCACACAGCCGATTTTAGTATCATCTGCAAACTTCTTAATCATACTCCCAACATTCAAATCTAAATCACTGATGTTGTTATGTCTTTAATACTCTTATGAATGACTCCACGAGGTCTAGTATTGTACCTGAGCTGTTGTGACCTTAGTCCCATTTATTGTAACTCCAGAGTGAGGCACTAGCATGGTGGGCAGCCTTTTATACTAGGCCCTGCACACCTCTGCAGGTGACCCTCAGGTCTCCCACCACAGTGCCCTCTGGTGGCACACCTTATGTGACTATATAGTTAGTATACATGGTCTACATACATAACACCACTTCCCCCCAAGTCTTTAATGCAAATTGACTCGTACATTGACGGTGACCTGGGCTTTGCTCTTCCTGGTTGACCATTGGAGGGTCGCTTCAAGCTTGGGTGGGTTGGTAGTGAGATTTGTTGCCAGTGGCGGTCCCTGTGGTTTCTGGTTGTGTGTCCATGACTACTCCATTCTCCCCCCCACACAGAGATCAGGCTAATGGCCCGTTACATGCAAGTTACATTCAAGTTCATCACATGGGTTTTACATTTACATCTTGGTACATTTGTTGGGTGGATTACAGTTGTGTTTCTTTTTGTGTGGTATATTTACATGATCAGTCCAGGTATATCAGTACAGGTACACAAGGACAGTCTAGTTCCAGCACGGCCGGATGAGATCTGGGTCGTCTGGTGGTGGCACAGAGCCCCATGCTGGTGGGTCTGTGGGCGAGGTGAGCTCATTTTGCTCCAGTTGCCGGAGCTCAGGGCTCTTGCCGTTACTCCTAGTGTCGGGCAGGCCCAAGGACAGCTGATATGTCTGTGACCTCCCTGTCCTTTTCGTTTGCACAGTGTCACTGCTGCTCCCAGGGAAGCGGTCTGAGTGAGTGAGCGTTTCGTCTCAGCGATGGTGGGGCTGCCTGGTCTTGTCCAGCAGTTCGCAGGGGACTGCTGACTCGCTTTCCTCGAGGGCACCATTGTGAGCACTCTCTAGTTTGGGATCCTGGCTGGTCCAGGTCCCGTTCGGAGGAGCCGTTGTGGGTGACCCTTCGCTCTTGGGCATTGCCGTGGTGGTGAGTGGGGTTGTGGGCTGCGCCTTTTCCACCCGGGTGGTGGGCGATGGTAGCCGACTGCGAGCATAGGCAGTTTACAGTTTCTTGCCCGTGGCGGTTCATGCCATTGCGTGCCTGCAATGTTAAACCGATCTGAGGCAGGGTATCGCTACCAGTGCCTCTGCTCTCCGGGGATCCTTTACTCTGCGGCTTGTCTACTTCTGTCAGCTGTGGGGACACTTCATGATACATCGTTCTGGTCCCGGGGACGCAGGCTACAGCATTGGGAAGCCCGCTGGACCTGTATACGACCGTTAGGTGTTCGCCCGCTCCATTGACTGATTGCAATTTGCACCCGACATCGTTCAACAACATTTTGCTCGTTACAGCTGGACTTTTACATTGGGCACCAATTTCAAGCAGTTCATTCAAAAATGGCGGTTTTCTGGCCTCCTTTAAAATGGCCTTACTACTTTTACCCCAATCATCTTCCTTGCGTGTAACCACGTGTCGTTGATCCATTAATGCTGCACCTCGTGGTTTGGACACCATCTTCTCCCTGTCCATGATGTCGACTACCGCGATCTTCTTTCCCAGGGATTCTGCCACTGAAGCTGGGAAGGCGCCCTCGGATCCAATCTTCCTGCCCAGGAGTCCTGCCACTGAAACCGGGAAGGTGCATTCGGGTCGTCTCGGCCGGACCATCGCCACACAGTCGTGATGAGCGGTCTGTGCCTCAGGGGCTGCGCGGATCTGCTCTCCGGTGCCTGGTCCAACCGACGGTGGGGACTTGCTCTGCCTCTGAGCACGGGGGACGTCGATCGCTGGAGGGATGAAGTCTTCCCAGTTCCAATGAATCTTCCCCATCCACCTTCTTCCAAGTAGTGTTGGTCCATCACCTGAAACAATCCACAATGGTAAATTGTGCACCGCGCCATCATGGGATACACTTACATCGCACTACCAACAACTGATATCAGTTCCTTGGTGTAGGTGTGCAGCTTTGCCTGAACCGGGACCAGCTTGGGTCGTCCAGCCTGATCATTCCATAGCCTCTCAAAGGCTTCCTGGCTCATTACTGACTGACTCGCCCCCGTGTCCGGACGGTCTGCACCTGGGCAGAATCGGAACCAATGTCCTCGGGGGAGTGTTTGCTAGTGCTGTTGGGGAGGAGTTAAACTAATATGGCAGGGGGATGGGAACCAATGCAGGGAGATAGAGGGAAACAAAAAGGAGGCAAAAACAAAAGACAGAAAGGAGATGAGGAAAAGTGGAGGGCAGAGAAACCCAAGGCAAAGAACAAAAAGGGCCATTGTACAGCAAAATTCTAAAAGGACAGAGGGTGTTAAAAAAACAAGCCTAAAGGCTTTGTGTCTTAATGCAAGGAGTATCCGCAATAAGGTGGATGAATTAACTGTGCAAATAGATGTTAACAAATATGATGTGATTGGGATTACGGAGACGTGGCTCCAGGATGAGCAGGGCTGGGAACTCAACATCCAGGGGTATTCAACATTCAGGAAGGATAGAATAAAAGGAAAAGGAGGTGGGGTAGCATTGCTGGTTAAGGAGGAGATTAAGGCAATAGTTAGGAAGGACATTAGCTTGGATGATGTGGAATCTATATGGGTAGAGCTGCAGAACACCAAAGGGCAAAAAACGTTAGTGGGAGTTGTGTACAGACCTCCAAACAGTAGTAGTGATGTTGGGGAGGGCATCAAACAGGAAATTAGGGGTGCGTGCAATAAAGGTGCAGCAGTTATAATGGGTGACTTTAATATGCACATAGATTGGGCTAACCAAACTGGAAGCAATACGGTGGAGGAGGATTTTCTGGAGTGCATAAGGGATGGTTTTTTAGACCAATATGTCGAGGAACCAACTAGGGGGGAGGCCATCTTAGACTGGGTGTTATGTAATGAGAAAGGATTAATTAGCAATCTCGTTGTGCGAGGCCCCTTGGGGAAGAGTGACCATAATATGGTGGAATTCTGCATTAGGATGGAGAATGAAACAGTTAATTCAGAGACCATGGTCCAGAACTTAAAGAAGGCTAACTTTGAAGGTATGAGGCGTGAATTGGCTGAGATGGATTGGCGAATGATACTTAAGGGGTTGACTGTGGATGGGCAATGGCAGACATTTAGAGACCGCATGGATGAACTACAACAACTGTACATTCCTGTCTGGCATAGAAATAAAAAAGGGAAGGTGGCTCAACCGTGGCTATCAAGGGAAATCAGGGATAGTATTAAAGCCAAGGAAGTGGCATACAAATTGGCCAGAAATAGCAGCGAACCTGGGGACTGGGAGAAATTTAGAACTCAGCAGAGGAGGACAAAGGGTTTGATTAGGGCAGGGAAAATGGAGTATGAGAAGAAGCTTGCAGGGAACATTACGACGGATTGCAAAAGTTTCTATAGATATGTAAAGAGAAAAAGGTTAGTAAAGACAAACATAGGTCCCCTGCAGTCAGAATCAGGGGAAGTCATAACGGGGAACAAAGAAATGGCGGACCAATTGAACAAGTACTTTGGTTCGGTATTCACGAAGGAGGACACGAACAACCTTCCGGTTATAAAAGGGGTCGGGGGGTCTAGAGGAACTGAGGGAAATCCTTATTAGCCGGGAAATTGTGTTGGGGAAATTGATGGGATTGAAGGCCGATAAATCCCCAGGGCCTGATGGACTGCATCCCAGAGTACTTAAGGAGGTGGCCTTGGAAATAGTGGATGCATTGACAGTCATTTTCCAACATTCCATTGACTCTGGATCAGTTCCTATGGAGTGGAGGGTAGCCAATGTAACCCCACTTTTTAAAAAAGGAGGGAGAGAGAAAACAGGGAATTATAGACCGGTCAGCCTGACATCGGTAATGGGTAAAATGATGGAATCAATTATTAAGGATGTCATAGCAGTGCATTTGGAAAGAGGTGACATGATAGGTCCAAGTCAGCATGGATTTGTGAAAGGGAAATCATGCTTGACAAATCTTCTGGAATTTTTTGAGGATGTTTCCAGTAGAGTGGATAAGGGAGAACCAGTTGATGTGGTATATTTGGACTTTCAGAAGGCGTTCGACAAGGTCCCACACAAGAGATTGATGTGCAAAGTTAGAGCACATGGGATTGGGGGTAGTGTACTGACATGGATTGAGAACTGGTTGTCAGACAGGAAGCAAAGAGTAGGAGTAAATGGGTACTTTTCAGAATGGCAGGCAGTGACTAGTGGGGTACCGCAAGGTTCTGTGCTGGGGCCCCAGCTGTTTACACTGTACATTAATGATTTAGATGAGGGGATTAAATGTAGTATCTCCAAATTTGCGGATGACACTAAGTTGGGTGGCAGTGTGAGCTGCGAGGAGGATGCTGTGAGGCTGCAGAGCGACTTGGATAGGTTAGGTGAGTGGGCAAATGCATGGCAGATGAAGTATAATGTGGATAAATGTGAGGTTATCCACTTTGGTGGTAAAAACAGAGAGACAGACTATTATCTGAATGGTGACAGATTAGGAAAAGGGGAGGTGCAAAGAGACCTGGGTGTCATGGTACATCAGTCATTGAAGGTTGGCATGCAGGTGCAGCAGGCGGTTAAGAAAGCAAATGGCATGTTGGCCTTCGTAGCAAGGGGATTTGAGTACAGGGGCAGGGAGGTGTTGCTACAGTTGTACAGGGCATTGGTGAGGCCACACCTGGAGTATTGTGTACAGTTTTGGTCTCCTAACCTGAGGAAGGACATTCTTGTTATTGAGGGAGTGCAGCGAAGGTTCACCAGACTGATTCCCGGGATGGCGGGACTGACCTATCAAGAAAGACTGGATCAACTGGGCTTGTATTCACTGGAGTTCAGAAGAATGAGAGGGGACCTCATAGAAACATATAAAATTCTGACGGGGTTAGACAGGTTAGATGCAGGAAGAATGTTCCCAATGTTGGGGAAGTCCAGAACCAGGGGTCACAGTCTAAGGATAAGGGGTAAGCCATTTAGGACCGAGATGCGGAGGAACTTCTTCACCCAGAGAGTGGTGAACCTGTGGAATTCTCTACCACAGAAAGTTGTTGAGGCCAATTCACTAAATATATTCAAAAAGGAGTTAGATGAAGTCCTTACTGCTAGGGGGATCAAGGGGTATGGTGAGAAAGCAGGAATGGGGTACTGAAGTTGAATGTTCAGCCATGAACTCATTGAATGGCGGTGCAGGCTAGAAGGGCCGAATGGCCTGCTCCTGCACCTATTTTCTATGTTTCTATGTTTCTATGTGTCCATTTCCATGAAGACTGGAACGCCATTTATCTCGTCTTCCATTATCACTGGAGGACAATCTGTGGTGCAGGTATATATTCCATAAACTTCGCCCTGGGAGTGAACTGCCTCTCTAGCCATCTCCTCGTAATCCTCGCTGGATTCACAGCCATCTGCTGACTCCTCTTCCACGTGGTGAGTCACAGCCGTTTTGCACATTCGCTGGAGGTGGCCCTTTGTGCTGCAGTCTTTGCACACAGTCTCTGAACCGACACTGATGAGCCCTGTGATTACCTCCACAACGCCAGCATGGTGCTACTCGACTTACGTTTGCACCCCTCGGCGGACTCTGAGTTAAAGGACTCGGGGGCCTGTACACACTGCCCTGGGCAGATTCACGTTCAGCAGTTCTGCCTGTGAAAGGCGCCATTCTATTTATAGTACTTGCCGGGTTTGAGTCCTGAGAGTGAGTCATCATCTGCTTGGAGCTGCAGCGTGAGGCCATGAACATCTGGCTGATGCTGATGGCCTTCTGCAGAGTGACGGTGGTTTCGGCAAACAGTAGCCTGTGAAGAAGCCAATTACAAAGACGTCCCGCAAGGCATCGGCGAGGGATGTGCCGAATTCACACGGTCCTGCCAGCCTCCTGAGGTCGGCAGTGTACTTCGCGATTTCCTGACCCTCGGGCGGCGGTGTGTATAAAGTCGATGCCTGGCCGTGAGGATACTCTCCTTTGGTTTGAGTTGGTCCCGAATTAGCACTTTCAGCTCCTCGTATGACTTAGTCGTTTCTGGTACAAGCAAGTCCCTGACGAGGCCATAGACCGCGGGCCCACAACTGGTCAACAGGATAGCTCTGTGTTTATCTGTCAGCGTGGCCAGATCATCACCGACCAGGCTGTTTGCTATGAAATATTGGTCGAGCCGCTCCGTAAAGGCTTCCCAATCCTCACCCTCTGAGAACCTTTCTAATGCACCAATGTTAGTCATTTTTGCGTCGCCAGTTGTTGCGTCTTTAATACTCTTATAAATGACTCCACGAGGTCTAGTATTGTACTTGAGCTGTTGTGACCTTAGTCCCATTTATTGTAACTCCAGAGTGAGGCACTAGCATGGTGAACAGCCTTTTATACTGGGCCCTGCACACCTGGGCAGGTAACCCTCAGGTCTCCCACCACAGTGCCCTCTGGTGGCACACCTTATGTGACTATACAGTTAGTATACATGGTCTACATACATGGCAGATGTATATCACAAAAAGCAAGGGACCCAGTACTGAGCCCTGCGGAACCCCACTGGAAACGTCATTCCAGTCACAAAAGCATCCATCAACCATTACCTTTTGCTTCCTGCCTCTGAGACAATTTTGGATCCAACTTGCCACTTTGCCCTGGATCCCAGTGGCTTTAACCTTCCTGACCATGTGGGACCTTATCAAAAGCTTTGCTAAAGTCCTTATACACTACATCGTACACACTGCCCTCATTGATCCTCCTGGTTACCTCCTCAAAAAATTCAATCAAGTTAGTCAGACACGATCTTCCCTTAACCAATCCGTGCTGACTGTCCCTGATTTATCCTGTCCCTCAGAATTTTCTTCAATAATTTTCCCACCACTGAGGTTAGGCTGACTGGCCTGTAATTACTTGGTCGATCCCTTTCTCCTTTTTTAAACAAGGGTACAACACCTGTAGCCAGAGGGGACTGGCAAAGTATTCATTGAGAACCATACCCACGTCTTCCAACTCCACACAGATTACCCTCATGGTCTCTTCTAATAGGCCCTTCTTTAGTTTTAGTTATCTTTCTTTGGTTATTCTCTTGCTCTTAATGTATTTCTAAAATATCTTTGTGTTTTCCTTGACTTTACTTGACAAATTTTTTCATGCTCTCTCTTTGCTTTGCTAAGTTCCTTTAATTTAACCCCTGCATTTTTCTGGGCTATCTGCTGTCTCGAGCCCTCGGTATAGGCATAAACTTCCCTTTTTTTCTTTATCCTCCCTTGTATGTCCCTTGATATCCAGGGGGCTCTAGATTTGTTAGTCCCACCCTTTTTCTTTCAGGGAACATGCTGGCTCTGAACCCTCTGGATCCCTCCTCGAGATACCGCCCAGTGTATTCGGGGCGTGGGGACTAAAATACTCAACAAACCAGACCCTGCACCGTGTACAATTTAATTCTCGTTATGGGAGAGAGTGATTTGCACAGGATTAAATCCAGCAAGTTTGTAAGTTTGGAGAATGGTGAATGAGGCCTGGGAACAAGAATACGGCGTTTGGACAGAATAATTTCATCTTTGCAAATCTCAAACTTTAAAACAATATTAAAACGTTTGCCAGCACATGTATCATTGCAAGCTCCCGGCTCCAAAATACTGAGATTTATTCGCGTGCCCCATGGGTCTGCTGCTTGATCTCGGGACAAAGACAAGCAGCAGTTTCAGGCCCAGGGAGTGCAGCCACTCGGGGACATCCAACAAAACGCTCCATTCATCTCAGTTTTACCCCCCACCGAAACACTGCTGTGATCGACAGGAAGCAAACCCAAACTGGATTCCAGCATCAGTTCAGTGACTTATATCTGTTGCTGAGACATAACTCACCAGATTTCCAGAAACTGACCGCAACAAAACAGCTGGACCTGCCGACCCCACATAACCGTTGTCGGTTTGGACATAGGGTCAGGGAGCACAGGGGGTGAAAGGTCAATGGTACTGGGTGTGAGTTAGGACACGGGGTCAGAGAGCACAGGGGGTGATAGGTCAATGGGACTGGGTGTGAGTTAGGACATAGGGTCAGGGAGCACAGGGGGTGAAAGGTCAATGGGACTGGGTGTGAGTTAGGACACGGGGTCAGAGAGCACAGGGGGTGATAGGTCAATGGGACTGGGTGTGAGTTAGGACACGGGGTCAGAGAGCACAGGGGGTGATAGGTCAATGGAACTGGGTGTGAGTTAGGACACAGGGCAGTGAGCACAGGGGGTGGTAGGTCAATGGGACTGGGTGCGAGTTAGGACACAGGGCAGTGAGCACAGGGGGTGATAGGTCAATGGGACTGGGTGTGAGTTAGGACACGGGGTCAGAGAGCACAGGGGGTGATAGGTCAATGGGACTGGGTGTGAGTTAGGACACGGGGTCAGAGAGCACAGGGGGTGATAGGTCAATGGGACTGGGTGTGAGTTAGGACACAGGGCAGTGAGCACAGGGGGTGATAGGTCAATGGGACTGGGTGTGAGTTAGGACACAGGGCAGTGAGCACAGGGGGTGATAGGTCAATGGGACTGGGTGTGAGTTAGGACACGGGGTCAGTGAGCACAGGGGGTGATGGGTGAGTGGGACTGGGTGTGAGTTATGACACGGGGCACAGGGGGTGATGGGTGAGTGGGACTGGGTGTGAGTTAGGACACGGGGTCAGAGAGCACAGGGGGTGATAGGTCAATGGGACTGGGTGTGAGTTAGAACACGGGGCAGTGAGCACAGGGGGTGATGGGTGAGTGGGACTGGGTGTGAGTTAGGACACGGGGCAGTGAGCACAGGGGGTGATGGGTGAGTGGGACTGGGTGTGAGTTAGGACACGGGGCAGGGAGCACAGGGGGTGATGGGTGAGTGGGACTGGGTGTGAGTTAGGACACGGGGTCAGTGAGCACAGGGGGTGATGGGTGAGTGGGACTGGGTGTGAGTTAGGACACGGGGCAGGGAGCACAGGGGGTGATGGGTGAGTGGGACTGGGTGCGAGTTAGGACACGGGGTCAGTGAGCACAGGGGGTGATGGGTGAGTGGGACTGGGTGTGAGTTAGGACACGGGGTCAGTGAGCACAGGGGGTGATGGGTGAGTGGGACTGGGTGTGAGTTAGGACACGGGGCAGTGAGCACAGGGGGTGATGGGTGAGGGGGACTGGGTGCGAGTTAGGACACGGGGCAGGGAGCACAGGGGGTGATGGGTGAGTGGGACTTGGTGTGAGTTAGGACACGGGATCAGTGAGCACAGGGGGTGATGGGTGAGCGGGACTGGGTGTGAGTTAGGACAGGGCAGTGAGCACAGGGGGTGATGGGTGAGCGGGACTGGGTGTCAGTTAGGACACGGGGCAGTGAGCACATTGGGTGATGGGTGAGAGGGACTGGGTGTGAGTTAGGACACGGGGCAGTGAGCACAGGGGGTGATGGGTGAGTGGGACTGGGTGTGAGTTAGGACACGGGGCAGTGAGCACAGGGGGTGATGGGTGAGTGGGACTGGGTGTGAGTTAGGACACCGGGCAGTGAGCACAGGGGGTGATGGGTGAGTGGGACTGGGTGTGAGTTAGGACACAGGGCAGTGAGCACAGAGGGTGATGGGTGAGTGGGACTGGGTGTGAGTTAGGACACGGGGCAGTGAGCACAGGGGGTGATGGATGAGTGGGACTGGGTGTGAGTTAGGACACGGGGCAGTGAGCACAGGGGGTGATGGGTGAGTGGGACTGGGTGTGAGTTAGGACACAGGGCAGTGAGCACAGGGAGTGATAGGTCAATGGGACTGGGTGTGAGTTAGGACACGGGTCAGTGAGCACAGGGGGTGATAGGTCAGTGGGACTGGGTGTGAGTTAGGACACGGGGTCAGTGAGCACAGGGGGTGATGGGTGAGAGGGACTGGGTGTGAGTTCGGACACGGGGACAGTGAGCACAGGGGGTGATGGGTGAGTGGGACTGGGTGTGAGTTAGGACACAGGGCAGTGAGCACAGGGGGTGATGGGTGTGAGTTAGTACACGGGGCAGTGAGCACAGGGGGTGATGGGTGAGTGGGACTGGGTGTGAGTTAGGACACGGGGACAGTGAGCACAGAGGGTGATGGGTGAGTGGGACTGGGTGTGAGTTAGGACACGGGGCAGGGAGCACAGGGGGTGATGGGTGAGTGGGACTGGGTGTGAGTTAGGACACGGGGTCAGTGAGCACAGGGGGTGATGGGTGAGCGGGACTGGGTGTGAGTTAGGACACAGGGCAGTGAGCACAGGGGGTGATGGGTGAGTGGGACTGGGTGTGAGTTAGGACACGGGGCAGTGAGCACAGGGGGTGATGGGTGAGGCGGACTGGGTGTGAGTTAGGACACGGGGCAGTGAGCACAGGGGGTGATGGGTGAGTGGGACTCGGTGTGAGTTAGGGCACAGGGCAGTGAACACAGGGGGTGATGGGTGAGTGGGACTGGGTGTGAGTTAGGACACGGGGTCAGTGAGCACAGGGGGTGATGGGTGAGTGGGACTGGGTGTGAGTTAGGGCACGGTTCAGTGAGCACAGGGGGTGATGGGTGAGTGGGACTCGGTGTGAGTTAGGACACGGGGCAGTGAGCACAGGGGGTGATGGGTGAGTGGGACTGGGTGTGAGTTAGGACACGGGGCAGTGAGCACAGAGGGTGATGGGTGAGTGGGACTGGGTGTGAGTTAGGACACGGGGCAGTCGGGAGGTGCCAGACACTCTCACCGGGGATTGGGCGGACGGGAAAGTGGGCTGTCAGGACGTCTCCTGCTATCCCAGGTGGCCAATTACAGGGCAGAGTGAATAATAATAATAATATCAAGTAATAATAATCAAGATGATTGTAAAAAGTCAGAGCAAAGATTTAGCGATTTCTATCAATTTTAATGTTAATACTGGAGTATTATTAAAATTCGTATTAATATTAAAATTGCACTCAATATATTAAGGGGAACAGATGGGGTAGATAGAGAGACACTATCTCCATTGTTTGGGGAGTCTGGGACTAGGGGCAGAGTCTACAAATTAGAGCTGGTCCTTTCAGGAGTGAGATTAGGAAACACTTCCAAACAAAGGATGGTGAAGTTTGGAAATCTCTTCTGCAAACGGCAATTGATGCCGGATCAATTGTTAATTTTAAATCAGAGATTGATAGATTTTCATTAACTAGAGGCACTAAGGGACATGGGGCAAAGGCAGGTATATGGAGTTAGGTCACAGATCAGCAGGTTGATCTCTTTGAATGGCGGAACAGGTTCGAGGGGCTGAATGGCCTCCTCCTGCTCCCATTGAGGGGCTAGGAGCAGTTTTCTGCTATTACTGCTGCTCTGTTATTTTATTTAGGTCGCAGTCAATGAGCAATTGGGCCTTTGTTATCAAACACCACAGTTAGTTAATAATAACCTGACAGTAAACCTGTAACCAGGGCCTGGTTTAATTTGCTGCAAATCTCAACCACTGCAGTACCGCGAGAGCCCACAGGGTGACGCTCCAGAGCTATGAAAGATCACCTTGCTCAATGGCACCACCATCAGGCCCACAGTGGTACTGCCCCCATCCAACCCCATTTACAATCCAATGTCTTCCTTTTCCACAACCGAGTATTCCCCTCCACCGTGTCCATCCCACTCCCCTCACCTCTGCTCTCACCCCTCCCCCTCCCTCCCACAATTATGAATAAGAATAAGGAGAAGGCGATAGAGCAGGGTAGCACTGGGGGAAATGAAAACCAGAGCGTAACAGGACGGGACAGTGTATAAACATAAAGGTGAATCAGAAAGTGGGGTCTAAGCTGGAAAAAATGTAAAAAAACAAATTTAAAAGCTCTTTATCTGAATGCACGCAGCCTTCGTAACAACATAGATGAGTTGACGGCACAAATAGATACAAATGGCTATGATCTGATGGTCATTACAGAGACGTGGTTGCAAGGTGACCAGGGCTGGGAACTAAATATTTAGGGTATTTGACAATTCGGAAGGACAGACAGAAAGGAAAAGGAGGTGGGATAGCTGTGTTAATAAAGGATGGGATCGTCCCACCGTACAACAAAGGTCCCCCACCAGCCTGTCCTCACCACACAGCACTGCCCCCCAGTCATCAAGATCCACGGCCCGGCCCTGGACAACGTGGACCACTTCCCATATCTCGGGAGCCTCTTAACAAGAGCAGACATTGACGACGAGATTCAACACCGCCTCCAGTGCTCCAGTGCATCCTTCGGCCCCCTGAGGAAAAGAGTGTTTGAAGACCAGGCCCACAAATCTACCACCAAGCTCATGGTCTACAGGGCTGTAGTGATACCCACCCTCCTGTATGGCTCAGAGACATGGACCATGTACAGTAGACAAGTCGCTGGAGAAATACCACCAACGATGTCTCTGCAAGATCCTGCAAATCCCCTGGGAGGACAGACGCACCAACGTTAGTGTCCTCGACCAGGCCAACATCCCCAGCATCGAAGCACTGACCACACTCGACCAGCTCCGCTGGGCAGGGCCACATTGTCCGCATGCCCCAGACACGAGACTCCCAAAGCAAGCCCTCTACTCGGAACTCCTTCATGGCAAACGAGCCAAAGTTGGGCAGAGGAAACGTTACAAGGACACCCTCAAAGCCTCCCTGATAAAGTGCAACATCCCCACCGACACCTGGGAGTCCCTGGCCAAAGACCGCCCTCAGTGGAGGAAGTGCATCCGGGAGGGCGCTGAGCACCTCGAGTCTCGTCGCTGAGAGCATGCAGAAACCAAGCGCAGGCAGCGGAAGGAGCGTGCGGCAAACCAGTCCCACCCTCCCTTCCCTCAACCACTGTCTGTCCCACCCTCCCTTCCCTCAACCACTGTCTGTCCCACCCTCCCCTTCCCTCAATCACTGTCTGTCCCACCTGTGACAGGGACTGTGGCTCTCGTATTGGACTGTTCAGTCACCTAAGGACTCATGTTTAGAGTGGAAGCAAGTCTTCCTCGATTCCGAGAGATTGCCTATGATGATGATGATGTTTGTATGTGTGTGTGAGTGTGTGTGTTTGAGTGTGTGTGTGTGTGAGTGTGAGTGAGTGTGTGTGAGGGTGAGTGTGTGTGTGAGAGTGTGTGTGAGTGTGTGCGCGTGTGAGAGTGTGGGTGTACGTGTGATTGTGTGTGTGTGTGTACGTGTGATTGTGTGTGTGAGTGTGTGTGTGTGAGTGTGTAAGTGTGTGTGTGTAAGTGTGTGTGAGTGTGTGTAAGTGTGAGTGTGTGTGTAAGTGTGAGTGTGTGCGTGTGAGAGTGTAAGTGTGTGAGTGAGAGTGATTGTGTGTGAGTGTGGGGGTGTGTGTGTGTGTGTGTGTGAGTGTGCGTACGTGTGATTGTGTGTGTGAGTGAGTGTGTGTGAGTGTACGTGTGAGTGTGTGTGAGTGTGTACGTGTGAGTGTGTGTGAGTGAGTGAGTGAGTTGTGTGTGTGTGTAAGTGTGAGTGTGTGTGTGTGAGAGTGTGTGTGTAAGTGAGTGTGTGTAAGTGTGAGTGTGTGTAAGTGTGAGTGTGTGAGTGAGCGTGTGTGTGAGTGTGTGTGTAAGTGTGAGTGTGTGTGTGTGTAAGTGTGAGTGTGTGAGAGAGTGTGTGTGTAAGTGTGAGTGTGTGTAAGTGTGTGTAAGTGTGAGTGTGTGTAAGTGTGAGTGTGCGTGTGTGTAAGTGTGAGTGTATGCGTGTAAGTGTGAGTGTGTGTGTGAGAGAGTGTGTGTGTAAGTGTGAGTGTGTGTAAGTGTGTGTAAGTGTGAGTGTGTGTGAGTGTGTGTGAGTGTGAGTGTGTGTAAGTGTGAGTGTGTGTAAGTGTGAGTGTGTGTGAGTGTGTGTGTGTGTGAGTGTGTGTGAGTGTGTGTGAGTGTGAGTGTGAGTGTGTGTGAGTGTGAGTGTGTGTGAGTGTGAGTGAGTGTCGTTTGTTCACAAAGGCTGAAGGTGGAACTTTGAAACGATGCAGAGAATGGGCCTGTTTTACGATTCACTGAAAGGAGACACTTTAATGAGATTACGGCTGGATTTGGAAGCAGACGGGATCAGCTCAATCAGACACAATCTTTGCATTGTCAAAATTCATTTTTAATGAGAGAAGTAAACATAAAATGGCACTTTAACAATAATCAGTTTAAAACTTTACACAATAAAAAAATAAAAAAGAAACCTTGCTTTGTTGGGAGGTGAGGTGATGGAACGGAGGCAGTGTGTGACGGGTACAATGGCAATAACTCAGAAATATCCATCAATGACAACACAACATGCAGTCCATGGGCTGAGTGACCTTCGGCGGGAGAACGCTTCACAAAGTGCAATCACCGTCCTGTCGCACCCCACGGCTGGCTCACCGTCTATTCACTGTCCGACAGGGTTTCGTACTGTGAGGAGAGCAAAGGCTGTGGCTCTCCTTCTCTGTCCCAGGAGCGTTGCTGGCTTGCTGCCGTGGTTTGTGGAATGATTGCTGGAGGGGGAACGAGTGATGCTGGGGCCAGGCCTGTGGGCAGTCTGAGGGTCAGCGTGTTGTAGGGGAAGGGAGCGGATCCTGCAAATGAAACATAGCACAGAGTGAGAGAAAGGACCTCCCTGACAGAGGCTGCACCAACAAATACCATCGTCTCACCCCAACCCACCATACCGGGCAGAGCTCCCCGAACTCGTCTTCCAACAGTGCAATGGCAGATTATTATGTGGGGTGGGTAAACAGGGCCTCAGTTTAATGTCTCATCCAAAAGGTGGCACCTCCGACAGTGCAGCACTCCCTCAGTACTGCCCCTCCGACAGTGCGGCGCTCCCTCAGTACTGCCCCTCCGACAGTGCGGCGCTCCCTCAGTACTGCCCCTCCGACAGTGCAGCACTCCCTCAGTACTGCCCCTCCGACAGTGCAGCACTCCCTCAGTACTGCCCCTCCGACAGTGCGGCGCTCCCTCAGTACTGCCCCTCCGACAGTGCGGCGCTCCCTCAGTACTGCCCCTCCGACAGTGCGGCGCTCCCTCAGTACTGCCCCTCCGACAGTGCAGCACTCCCTCAGTACTGCCCCTCCGACAGTGCGGCACTCCCTCAGTACTGCCCCTCCGACAGTGCGGCGCTCCCTCAGTACTGCCCCTCCGACAGTGCGGCGCTCACTCAGTACTGCCCCTCCGACAGTCCGGCACTCCCTCAGCACTGCCGCTCCGACAGTGCGGCGCTCTCTCAGTACTGCCCCTCCGACAGTGCGGCGCTCCCTCAGTACTGCCCCTCCGACAGTGTGGCGCTCCCTCAGTACTGCCCCTCCGACAGTGCGGCGCTCCCTCAGTACTGCCCCTCCGACAGTGCGGCGCTCCCTCAGTACCGCCCCCTCCGACAGTGCGGCACTCCCTCAGTACTGCCCCTCCGACAGTGCAGCACTCCCTCAGTACTGCCCCTCCGACAGTGCAGCACTCCCTCAGTACTGCCCCTCCGACAGTGCGGCACTCCCTCAGTACTGCCCCTCTGACAGTGCAGCACTCCCTCAGTACTGCCCCTCCGACAGTGCGGCACTCCCTCAGTACTGCACTAGGAGTGTCAGCCTAGGTTATGTGCTCAAGTCTCTAGCCTGTTGACTCGGAGGCAGGAGTGTGGCCCACTGAGCTATGGCTGGTGAACATGAGGGGGTTACAGTTATGAAATTATGAAGAGAGTCAAGAAGTGAGGGCTTTTTTTTGTAGACTTGAAAGCCTCTCCATCCTTGCAAATGTCTGCTCAATCTCCAGGCTCCCATCCCTCCCCAGGGTCCTTGACCAGGCTGTCATTTCCAAATCCCTGCGCCTCTTTCCGACAGCTGCCTGTTTGAAGCTCTCTGCCCCACCACCGTCAGTTACTGTCAGTGAAGGAATGTTCCACATTTCTCCAGCGTGCTTGGATGGTAGTTACACCTCCTGGAAACTGCGAGCAGTGAATCGGCAAACCATGCTTGGGAAATCCCACTCGCACACGCCTCCTTTCTGAGTAATCCCCTCCGAAAGGAGGCGTGTGTGAGTGGGAGTCCGGCTCCTTGCTCAGACAGACTGCCTGTGACCAACAGCGAGTGCACTGTGAGCGCGGGATTGGTGTTAATGGTCCAACATATTGAGGGGGTTTGAAGTCTGTGCTGTTTGTTGGCCGAGCGAGAGATGAGGTGGTGCTACCTGTGGAAGAGAGCCTGTCCTCCCACTCCTGGGCTGTGAGCGGGGTATGCCTGTGACAGTCACTGTCCGAGTGTGCAGAGGCTGGTCTCTCGCAGTATAGCAGGCCGGGCACCGGGGACTGGGCCTTCCTGGTACTGGTTCTCCCGCCCAGCGCCGGCTTAACTCCACCTGCAAACAAAAAGCTGTCAGTCTGATTGCCAGCATCAAATCGTTCATCCATTATATCAACATCCACAGCCCGTCACAGCAACAGTACGTGATCGCAACATCCTTCACACCCGGCCAGTTACTGTTCCAAATAATTCCACTTGTTGTAGCAGAGAAAATGCAAAACAAGTTTACAAAACCTTTTAATAAAATACTTTCATTGTGTTAATGTTTAATCTGAATCTGCCGAATTCTCACTCTCCACAATTCCACAAAGGGAACAAAGTCTGTTTACTTTCATTTGCCCCCAAGCTGTGAGTGTCTGAATACCCTGCTGAAGTTACTGTAAATGTGTCGGTACAACACTGGGGAGCGGTTGCATTTTTATCGTTGCCGATTATATTTTGGATACAGAGAACATCGAAAGCAGAACTGGGCTATAAGCTCATGCAGGGCCCAGAAAACACAGCTCCAAACAGTTCCTGTTAGACTCGAAACATTGCCTGAGTTAGAAGTGTAAAGTGCGACTGTTTATAAATATATCCACATTAGAAAAAGAATAAAAATATGTGACTAAATAGTCTTGTCTAAAATCTCCCTTGTGTGTTACTTGTGTGGGCTAATTGCAGCATCAAACCTTCTCTTTTGCCAAAGTCTTATCCCCACACATCATAGTGTCCTCGTGTAGTTAGTGTGTGTGTGTGCTCGTAACCCCGGTCTGGGTATTCCCCGCTCCATGTACAGTGTGTGTGCTCGTAACCCCGGTCTGGGTATTCCCCGCTCCATGTACAGTGTGTGTGCTCACTAACCCCGGTCTGGGTAACCCCGCTCCATGTACAGTGTGTGTGCTCACTAACCCCGGTCTGGGTATTCCCCCCGCAATGTACAGTGTGTATGCTCACTAACCCCGGTCTGGGTAACCCCGCTCCATGTACAGTGTGTGTGCTCACTAACCCCGGTCTGGGTAACCCCGCTCCATGTACAGTGTGTGTGCTCACTAACCCCGGTCTGGGTAACCCCGCTCCATGTACAGTGTGTGTGCTCAGTAACCCCGGTCTGGGTATTCCCCGCTCCATGTACAGTGTGTGTGCTCACTAACCCCGGTCTGGGTATTCCCCGCTCCATGTACAGTGTGTGTGCTCACTAACCCCGGTCTGGGTATTCCCCGCTCCATGTACAGTGTGTGTGCTCACTAACCCCGGTCTGGGTATTCCCCGCTCCATGTACAGTGTGTATGCTCACTAACCCCGGTCTGGGTATTCCCCGCTCCATGTACAGTGTGTGTGCTCAGTAACCCTGGTCTGGGTATTCCCCGCTCCATGTACAGTGTGTGTGCTCAGTAACCCTGGTCTGGGTATTCCCCGCTCCATGTACAGTGTGTGTGCTCACTAACCCCGGTCTGGGTAACCCCGCTCCATGTACAGTGTGTGTGCTCACTAACCCCGGTCTGGGTATTCCCCGCTCCATGTACAGTGTGTGTGCTCACTAACCCCGGTCTGGGTATTCCCCGCTCCATGTACAATGTGTGTGCTCAGTAACCCCGGTCTGGGTATTCCTCGCTCCATGTACAGTGTGTGTGCTCAGTAACCCCGGTCTGGGTATTCCCCCCGCAATGTACAGTGTGTATGCTCACTAACCCCGGTCTGGGTATTCCCTGCTCCATGTACAGTGTGTGTGCTCACTAACCCCGCCCTGGGTAACCCCGCTCCATGTACAGTGTGTGTGCTCAGTAACCCCGGTCTGGGTAACCCCGCTCCATGTACAGTGTGTGTGCTCACTAACCCCGGTCTGGGTATTCCCCGCTCCATGTACAGTGTGTGTGCTCACTAACCCCGGTCTGGGTAACCCCGCTCCATGTACAGTGTGTGTGCTCAGTAACCCTGGTCTGGGTATTCCCCGCTCCATGTACAGTGTGTGTGCTCAGTAACCCCGGTCTGGGTAACCCCGCTCCATGTACAGTGTGTGTGCTCAGTAACCCCGGTCTGGGTATTCCCCGCTCCATGTACAGTGTGTGTGCTCACTAACCCCGGTCTGGGTAACCCCGCTCCATGTACAGTGTGTGTGCTCACTAACCCCGCCCTGGGTAACCCCGCTCCATGTACAGTGTGTGTGCTCAGTAACCCTGGTCTGGGTAACCCCGCTCCATGTACAGTGTGTGTGCTCAGTAACCCTGGTCTGGGTATTCCCCGCTCCATGTACAGTTTGTATGCTCAGTAACCCCGGTCTGGGTAACCCCGCTCCATGTACAGTGTGTATGCTCAGTAACCCCGGTCTGGGTAACCCCGCTCCATGTACAGTGTGTGTGCTCAGTAACCCTGGTCTGGACACGAATGGTCAGTGAGAAGGGATGCAGACCTGTTGAGGGAAGGCAGCGAACGTCTTCACTCTGCCCTCCAGTGCCAGCATTGACAGCCATTGGGTTAATAGCAGCGGAGGTGACCGATGAACGCTCTTCCCCACGGTCATCATATTTGCCCATTAAGGCCTTCCTAATAATGTCCTCCAAACCCATGTTGTTACCGGAATGATCTGCCATGGATTGGCTTCTAGAACTGACTGACCCTGGGAGAGAGGAGGGAGAAGAGGGAGAAGAAACCAGTATAAAAAGGAGGGTTGAGAGAAGGCAAAACAAAAGGGAGAGGAGCAGAGGGAAGAAACAAACAGTGAGCATTGTATCAGCAGGCAACAAACCTTACTAGCAAACAACGAGAGATCGCAGCACAGCAACTCGCTCACCCACTGACTGGCCGAGGTTAGAGGTTAATCATCAGCAAGCACCCCGATAACTGGAGTATTTCCCCCCATACACCCCGATAACTGGGGTATTTCCCCCCCCCCATACACCCCGATAACTGGCGTATTCACCCCCCCATATACCCCGATAACTGGGGTATTTCCCCCCCCCATACACCCCGATAACTGGGGCATTCACCCCCCCATACACCCCGATAACTGGGGTATTCACCCCCCCATACACCCCGATAACTGGGGTATTCACCCCCCCATACACCCCGATAACTGGGGTATTCACCCCCCCCATACACCCCGGTAACTAGGGTACTCGCCCCACATATACCCCGATAACTGGGGTATTCACCCCCCCCATACACCCCGATAACTGGGGTATTCACCCCCCCCATATACCCCGATAACTGGGGTATTTCCCCCCCCCCCATACACCCCGATAACTGGAGTATTTCCCCCCATACACCCCGATAACTGGGGTATTTCCCCCCCCCCCCATACACCCCGATAACTGGGGTATTCACCCCCCCATATACCCCGATAACTGGGGTATTCACCCCCCCCATACACCCCGATAACTGGGGTACTCGCCCCATACACCCCGATAACTGGGGTATTCCCCCTCATACACCCCGATAACTGGGGTATTCACCCCCATACACCCCGATAACTCGGGTATTCCCCCCATACACCCCGATAACTGGGGTATTTCCCCCCCCATACACCCCGATAACTGGGGTATTCACCCCCCACACACCCCGATAACTGGGGTATTCACCCCCCCATACACCCCGATAACTGGGGTATTCCCCCCATACACCCCGATAACTGGGGTATTTCCCCCCCATACACCCCGATAACTGGGCTATTCACCCCCCCATACACCCCGATAACTGGGGCATTCACCCCGCCATACACCCCGATAACTGGTGTATTCAACCCCCCATACACCCCGATAACTGGGGTATTCATCCCCCATACACCACGATAACTGGGGTATTCAACCCCCCATACACCCCGATAACTGGAGTATTCACCCCCCATACACCCTGATAACTGGGGTATACACCCCCCCACACACCCCGATAACTGGGGTATACACCCCCCATACACCTCGATAACTGGGGTATACACCCCCCCACACACCCCGATAACTGGGGTATACACCCCCCATACAACCCGATAACTCGGGTATTCACCCCCCCCATACACCCCGATAACTAGGGTATTCATCCCCCATACACCCCGATAACTGGGGTATTCACTCCCCCCATACACCCCGATAACTGGAGTATTCACCCCCCATACACCCCGATAACTGGGGTATTCACCCCCCATACACCCCGATAACTGGGGTATTAACCCCATACACCCCGATAACTGGGGTAGTCACCCCCCATACACCCCGATAACTGGGGTATTCACCCCCACACAGCCCGATAACTGGGGTATTCACCCCCCATACACCCCGATAACTGGGGTATTAACCCCATACACCCCGATAACTGGGGTATTCGCCCCGCATACACCCCGATAACTGGGGTATTCACCCCCATACACCCCGATAACTGGGGTATTCACCCCCATACATCCCGATAACTGGGGTATTCACCCCCCATACACCCCGATAACTGGGGTATTCACCCCCATACACCCCGATAACTGGAGTATTCACCCCCCATACACCCCGATAACTGGGGTATTCACCCCCCATACACCTTGATACCTGGGGTATTCACCCCCCATACACCCCGATAACTGGGGTATTCACCCCCCATACACCCCGATAACTGGGGTATTTCCCCCCCATACACCCCGATAACTGGGCTATTCACCCCCCCATACACCCCGATAACTGGGGCATTCACCCCGCCATACACCCCGATAACTGGTGTATTCAACCCCCATACACCTTGATAACTAGGGTATTCACGCCCCCC
This sequence comes from Pristiophorus japonicus, assembly GCF_044704955.1. Lineage (NCBI taxonomy): Eukaryota > Metazoa > Chordata > Chondrichthyes > Pristiophoridae > Pristiophorus > Pristiophorus japonicus. The sequence goes on along the minus strand of NC_091984.1, from coordinate 242,100,396 downwards.
CATGCACCCCGATAACGGGGGTATTCACCCCCCCATACGCCCCGATAACTGGGGTATTCGCCCCACATACACCCCGATAACTGGGGTATTCACCCCCATACACCCCGATAACTCGGGTATTCCCCCCATACACCCCGATAACTGGGGTATCCCCCCCCCCATACACCCTTATAACTGGGCTATTACCCCCCCATACACCCCGATAACTGGAGTATTCACCCCCCATACACCCCGATAACTGGGGTATTCACCCCCCATACACCCCGATAACTGGGGTATTCCCCCCACACACCCCGATAACTGGGGTATTTCCCCCCCCCCCCATACACCCCGATAACTGGGCTATTCACCCCCCATACACCCCGATAACTGGGGTATTCCCCCCCATACACCCTGATATCTGGGGTATTCACCCCCCATACACCCCGATAACTGGGGTATTCCCCCCATACACCCTGATAACTGGGGTATTCACCCCCCCATACACCCCGATAACTGGGGTATTCACCCCCCATACACCCCGATAACTGGGGTATTCACGCCTCCCCATACACCCCGATAACTGGGGTATTCACCCCCCATACACCTTGATAACTAGGGTATTCACGCCCCCCCATACACCCCGATAACTGGGGTATTCACCCCCATACATCCCGATAACTGGGGTATTCACCCCCCATACACCTCGATAACTGGGGTATTCACCCCCATACACCCCGATAACTGGAGTATTCACCCCCCATACACCCCGATAACTGGGGTATTCACCCCCCATACACCTTGATACCTGGGGTATTCACCCCCCATACACCCCGATAACTGGGGTATTCACCCCCCATACACCCCGATAACTGGGGTATTCACCCCCCATACACCCCGATAACTGGGGTATTCACCCCCTCCACATACACCCCGATAACTGGGGTATTCACCCCCTCCACATACACCCCGATAACTGGGGTATTCGCCCCCCCCATACACCCCGATAACTAGGGTATTCACCACCCCCATACAGCCCGATAATTGGGGTATTCACCCCACATACGCCCCGATAACTGGGGTATTCGCCCCACATACACCCCGATAACTGGGGTATTCACCCCCATACACCCCGATAACTCGGGTATTCCCCCCATACACCCCGATAACTGGGGTATTCCCCCCCCATACACCCTTATAACTGGGCTATTACCCCCCCATACACCCCGATAACTGGAGTATTCACCCCCCATACACCCCGATAACTGGGGTATTCACCCCCCATACACCCCGATAACTGGGGTATTCCCCCCACACACCCCGATAACTGGGGTATTTCCCCCCCCCCATACACCCCGATAACTGGGCTATTCACCCCCCATACACCCCGATAACTGGGGTATTCCCCCCCATACACCCTGATATCTGGGGTATTCACCCCCCATACACCCCGATAACTGGGGTATTCACCCCCCATACACCCCGATAACTGGGGTATTCCCCCCCATACACCCTGATATCTGGGGTATTCACCCCCCATACACCCCGATAACTGGGGTATTCCCCCCATACACCCTGATAACTGGGGTATTCACCCCCCATACACCCCGATAACTGGGGTATTCACCCCCCATACACCCCGATAACTGGGGTATTCACGCCTCCCCATACACCCCGATAACTGGGGTATTCACCCCCCATACACCTTGATAACTAGGGTATTCACGCCCCCCCATGCACCCCGATAACGGGGGTATTCACCCCCCCATACACCTCGATAACTGGTGTATTCCTACCCCATACATCCCGATAACTGGAGTATTCAACCACCCATACACCCCGATAACTGGGGTATTCCCCCCCCCATACACCCCGATAACTGGGGTATTCAACCCCCATTCACCCCAATAACTGGAGTATTCACCCCCCATACACCCCGATAACTGGGGTATTCACCCCCCCATACACCCCGATAACTGCGGTATTCACCCCCCCCCATACACCCCGATAACTGGGGTATTCCCCCCATTACACCCCGATAACTGGGGTATTCACCCCCCCAAACACCCCGATAACTGGAGTATTCACCCTTCATACACCCTGATAACTGGGGTATTCACCTCCCATACACCCCGATAACTGGGGTATTAACCCCATACACCCCGATAACTGGGGTATTAACCCCATACACCCCGATAACTGGGGTATTCACCCCCCCCATACACCCCGATAACTGGGGTATTCGCCCCCCTACACACCGATAACTGGGGTATTCGCCCCGCATACACCTCGATAACTGGGGTATTAACCCCATACACCCCGATAACTGGGGTATTCACCTCCCCCCCATACACCCCGATAACTGGGGTATTCACCCCCCATACACCCCGATAACTGGGGTATTCACCCCCCATACACCCCGATAACTGGGGTATTCACCCCCCCATACACCCCGATAACTGGAGTATCCCCCCCCATACACCCCGATAACTGGGGTATTCACCCCCCATACACCCCGATAACTGGGGTATTCACCCCCACCATACACCCCGATAACTGGGGTATTCACCCCCCATACACCCCGATAACTGGAGTATTCACCCCCCATACACCCCGATAACTGGGGTATTCACCCCCCCCCCCACATACACCCCGATAACTGGGGTATTCACCCCCCATACACCCCGATAATTGGGGTATTCGCCCCACATACGCCCCGATAACTGGGGTATTCGCCCCACATACACCCCGATAACTGGGGTATTCGCCCCACATACACCCCGATAACTGGTGTATTCAACCCCCCATACACCCCGATAACTGGGGTATTCGCCCCACATACGCCCCGATAACTGGGGTATTCGCCCCACATACACCCCGATAACTGGGGTATTCACACCCCCATACACCCTGATAACTGGGGTACTCGCCCCACATATACCCCGATAACTGGGGTATTCACCCCCCCCCCCCATACACCCCGATAACTGGGGTACTCGCCCCACATATACCCCGATAACTGGGGTATTCACCCCCCCATACACCCCGATAACTGGGGTATTCACCCCCCATACACCCCGATAACTGGGGTATTCGCACCACATACACCCCGATAACTGGTGTATTCAACCCCCCATACACCCCGATAACTGGGGTATTCGCACCACATACACCCCGATAACTGGGGTATTCACCCCATACACCCCGATAACTGGGGTATTCACCCCCATACACCCCGATAACTGGGGTATTCACCCCCCATACACCCCGATAACTGGGGTATTCACCCCCCACATACACCCCGATAACTGGGGTATTGCCCCCCATACACCCCGATAACTGGGGCATTCAGCCCCCATACACCCCGATAACTGGGGTATTCACCCCCCCACATAAAGCCCGATAATTGGGGTATTCACCCGCCATACATCCCGATAACTGGGGTATTCACCCCCCATACACCCCGATAACTGAGGTATTCACCCCGATAACTGGGGTATTCACCCCCCCCCATACACCCCGATAACTGGGGTAGTAACCCCCATACAGCCCGATAACTGGGGTATTCACCCCCCATATACCCCGATAACTGGGGTATTAACCCCATACACCCCGATAACTGGGGTATTCGCCCCACATATACCCCGATAACTGGGGTGTTCACCCACCCCCCATACACCCCGATAACTGGGGTATTCGCCCCCCTACACACCGATAACTGGGGTATTCACCCCCCCCCCCCATACACCCCGATAACTGGGATATTCACCCCCATACACCCCGATAACTGGAGTATTCACCCCCCATACACCCCGATAACTGGGGTATTCACCCCCATACACCCCGATAACTGGAGTATTCACCCCCCATACACCCCGATAACTGAGGTATTCACCCCCCATACACCTCGATACCTGGGGTATTCACCCCCCATACACCCCGATAACTGGGGTATTCACCCCCATACACCCCGATAACTGGGGTATTCACCCCCCATACACCCCGATAACGGGGGTATTCACCCCCCATACACCCCGATAACTGGGGTATTCACCCCCCATACACCCCGATAACCGGGGTATTCACCCCCCCCATACACCCCGATAACTGGGGTATTCACCCCCCCATACACCCCGATAATTGGGGTATTCACCCCACATACGCCCCGATAACTGGAGTATTCGCCCCACATACACCCCGATAACTGGTGTATTCAACCCCCATACACCCCGATAACTGGGATATTCACCCCCCCATACACCCCGATAATTGGGGTATTCGCCCCACATACACCCCGATAACTGGGGTATTCGCCCCACATACACCCCGATAACTGGGGTATTCACACCCCCCATACACCCCGATAACTGGGGTACTCGCCCCACATATACCCCGATAACTGGGGTATTCACCCCCCCATACACCCCGATAACTGGGGTACCAGCCCCACATATACCCCGATAACTGGGGTATTCACTCCCCCATACACCCCGATAACTGGGGTATTCACCCCCCATACACCCCGATAACTGGTGTATTCAACCCCCCATACACCCCGATAACTGGGGTATTCGCACCACATACACCCCGATAACTGGGGTATTCACCCCATACACCCCGATAACTGGGGTATTCACCCCCCATACACCCCGATAACTGGGGTATTCACCCCCCCCCCCCACATACACCCCGATAACTGGGGTATTGCCCCCCCATACACCCCGATAACTGGGGAATTCAGCCCCCATACACCCCGATAACTGGGGTATTCACCCCCCCACATAAAGCCCGATAATTGGGGTATTCACCCGCCATACACCCCGATAACTGGGGTATTCACCCCCATACACCCCGATAACTGAGGTATTCACCCCGATAACTGGGGTATTCACCCCCCCCCATACACCCCGATAACTGGGGTAGTAACCCCCATACAGCCCGATAACTGGGGTATTCACCCCCCATATACCCCGATAACTGGGGTATTAACCCCATACACCCCGATAACTGGGGTATTCGCCCCACATATACCCCGATAACTGGGGTGTTCACCCACCCCCCATACACCCCGATAACTGGGGTATTCACCCCCATACACACCGATAACTGGGGTATTCACCCCCCATACACCCCGATAACTGGGGTATTCGCCCACCTGCACACCGATAACTGGGGTATTCGCCCCCATACACCCCGATAACTGGGGTATTCACCCCAAATACACCCCGATAACTGGGGCATTCACCCCCCCATACACCCCGATAACTGGGGTATTCACCCCCATACACCCCGATAACTGGGGTATTCACCCCAAATACACCCCGGTAACTGGGGTATTCCCCCCATACACCCCAATAACTGGGGTATTCACCCTCCATACACCCCGATAACTGGGGTATTCACCCCCCATTCACCCCGATAACTGGGGTATTCACCCCCCATACACCCCGATAACTGGGGTATTCCCCCCCATAAACCCCGATAACTGGGGTATTCAACCCCCCAATGAACCCGATAACTGGGGTATTCCCCCCATACACCCCGATAACTGGGGTATTCACCCCCCATACACCCCGATAACTGGGGTATTAACCACCCCTACACCCCGATAACTGGGGTATTCGCCCCCATACACCCCGATAACTGGGGTATTCACCCCCCCCATACACCCCGATAACTGGGGAATTCACCCCCCATACACCCAGATAACTGGGGTATTCACCCTCCATACACCCCGATAACTGGGGTATTCACCCCCCCATACACCCCGATAACTGGGGTATACACCCCCATACACCCCGATAACTGGGGTATACACCCCGCATACACCCAGATAACTGAGGTATTCCCCCCACCCCCCATACACCCCGATAACTGGGGTATACACCCCCCTTACACCCCGATAACTGGGTTATTCCCCCCATACAGCCCGATAACTGGGGTATTCACCCCCCCATACACCCCGATAACTGGGGTATTCACCCCCCCCATACACCCCTATAACTGGGGTATTCACCCCCCCCATGCACCCCGATAACTGGGGTATTCACCCCCCATACACCCCGATAACTGGGGTATTCACCCCCATGCACCCCGATAACTGGGGTATTCGCCCCACATACACCCCGATAACTGGCATATTCGCCCCACATACACCCCGATAACTGGGGTATTCACAACCCCCACACACCCCGATAACTGGGGTATTAACCCCTATACAGCCCGATAACTGGGGTATTCACCCCCCCATACACCCCGATAACTGGGGTATTAACCCCATACACCCCGATAACTGGGGTATTCGCCCCCCATAACCACGATAATTGGGGTATTCACTCCCCATACACCCCGATAACTGGGGTATTCGCACCACATACACCCCGATAACTGGTGTATTCACCCCCCCATACACCCCGATAACTGGGGTATTCACCCCCCATACACCCCGATAACTGGGGTATTCACCCCCCCCCATATACCCCGATAACTGGGGTATTCACCCCCCATTCACCCCGATAACTGGGGTATTCACGCCCCATACACCCCGATAACTGGGGTATTCCCCCCCCATTACACACCGATAACTGGGGTAATCACACCCCCCCTACACCCCGATAACTGGGATATTGACCCCCCATACACCCCGATAACTGGGGTATTCAGCCCCCCCCATACACCCCGATAAATGGGGTATTCACCCACCCCCCATACACCCTGATAACTGGGGTATACACCCACCATACACCCCGATAACTGGGGTATTCACCCCCCATACACCCCGATAACTGGGGTATTCCCCCCATACACCCTGATAACTGGGGTATTCACCCCCCATACACCCCGATAACTGGTGTATTCACCCCCCCCCATACACCCCGATAACTGGAGTATTCACCCACCCATACACCCCGATAACTGTGGTATCCCCCCCCCATACACCCCAATAACTGTGGTATTCCCCCCCCCATACACCTTAATAACTGGGGTATTCACGCCCCATACACCCCGATAACTGGGGTATTCACTCATCATACACCCCGATAACTGGGGTATTCACCCCCCCATACACCCCGATAACTGGTGTATTCACCCCCCCATACACCCCGATAACTGGCGTATTCACCACCCATACAGCCCGATAATTGGGGTATTCACCCCCCATACACCCCGATAACTGGGGTATTCACCCCACATACACCCCGATAACTGGGGTATTCACCCCCCATACACCCCGATAACTGGGGTATTCACCCCCCATGCACCCCGATAACTGGGGTATTCACCCCCCCATACACCCCGATAACTGGGGTGTTCATCCCCCATGCACCCCGATAACTGGAGTATTCACCCCCCATACAGCCCGATAATTGGGGTATTCACCCCCCATACAACCCGATAATTGGGGTATTCGCCCCACATACACCCCGATAACTGGGGTATTCGCCCCACATACACCCCGATAACTGGGGTATTAACCCCTATACAGCCCGATAACTGGGGTATTCACCCCCCCATACACCCCGATAACTGGGGTATTAACCCCATACACCCCGATAACTGGGGTATTCGCCCCCCCATACACCCCGATAACTGGGGTATTCACTCCCCATACACCCCGATAACTGGGGTATTCACCCCCCATACACCCCGATAACTGGTGTATTCACCCCCCATACACCCCGATAACTGGCGTATTCACCACCCATACAGCCCGATAATTGGGGTATTCACCCCCCATACACCCCGATAACTGGGGTATTCACCCCACATACACCCCGATAACTGGGGTATTCACCCCCCATACACCCCGATAACTGGGGTATTCACCCCCCATGCACCCCGATAACTGGGGTATTCACCCCCCCATACACCCCGATAACTGGGGTGTTCATCCCCCACGCACCCCGATAACTGGGGTGTTCATCCCCCATGCACCCCGATAACTGGAGTATTCACCCCCCATACAGCCCGATAATTGGGGTATTCACCCCCCATACAACCCGATAATTGGGGTATTCGCCCCACATACACCCCGATAACTGGGGTATTCGCCCCACATACACCCCGATAACTGGGGTATTAACCCCTATACAGCCCGATAACTGGGGTATTCACCCCCCCATACACCCCGATAACTGGGGTATTAACCCCATACACCCCGATAACTGGGGTATTCGCCCCCATACACCCCGATAACTGGGGTATTCACCCCCCATACACCCCGATAACTGGGGATTTCACCCCCATACACCCAGATAACTAGGGTATTCAGCCCCCCCCATACACCCCGATAACTGGGGTATTCACCCACCCCCCATACACCCCGATAACTGGGGTATACACCCCCCATACACCCCGATAACTGGGGTATTCACCCCCCATACACCCCGATAACTGGGGTATTCCCCCCCATACACCCTGATAACTGGGGTATTCACCCCCCATACACCCCGATAACTGTGGTATTCACCCCCCCCATACACCCCGATAACTGGGGTATTCACCCCCCATACACCCCGATAACTGGGGTATTCACCCTGCTATACACCCCGATAACTGGGGTATTCACCCCCCATACACCCCGATAACTGGGGTATTCACCCCCCCCCATACACACCGATAACTGGGGAATTCATCCCCCATACACGCCGATAACTGGGGTATTCACCCCCCATTCACCCCGATAACTGGGGTATTCACCCCCAATACACCCCGATAACTGGGGTATTCGCACCACATACACCCCGATAACTGGGGTATTCACCACCCATACACCCTGATAACTGGGGTATTAACCCCCTTACACCCCGATAACTGGGGTATTCACCCCGCCCAAATACACCCCGATAACTGGGGTATTCGCCCCACATACACCCCGATAACTGGGGTATTCACCCCCCATACACCCCGATAACTGGGGTATTCACCCCCATACACCTCGATAACTGGGGTATTCACCCCCATACACCCCGATAACTGGGGTATTCACCCCCCCATACACCTTAAAACAGGGGTATTCACCCCCCCATACACCCCGATAACTGGGGTATTCACCCCCCATACACCCCGATAACTGGGGTATTCCCCCCCCATTCACCCCGAAAGCTGGGGTATTCACCTCCCATACACCCCGATAACTGGGATATTCCCCCCCCCATACACCCTGATAACTGGGGTATTCACCCCCCATACACCCCGATAACTGGGGTATTCACCGCCATACACCCCGATAACTGGGGTATTCACCCCCATACACCCCGATAACTGGGGTATTCACCCCCCATACACCCCGATAACTGGAGTATTCACCCCCCATACACCCCGATAACTGGGGTATTCACCCCCCATACACCCCGATAACTGGAGTATTCACCCCCATACACCCCGATAACTAGGGTATTCACCCCCTATACACCCCGATAACTGGGTTATTCACCCCACCATACACCCCGATAACTGGGGTATTCACCCCCCCATACATCCCGATAACTGGGGTATTGCCCCCCATACACCCCGATAACTGGGGTATTCACCCCACCATACACCCTGATAACTGGGGTATTCACCCCCCCATACACCCCGATAACTGGGGTATTCACCCCCCATACACCCCGATAACTGGGGTATTTACCCCCATACACCCCGATAACTGGGGTATTCACACCCTCCATACACCCCGATAACTGGGGTATTAACCCCCATACACCCCGATAACTGGGGTATTCACCCCCCATACACCCCGATAACTGGGGTATTCACCCCCCCATACACCCCGATAACTGGGGTATTCGCCCCCCATACACCCCGATAACTGGGGTATTCGCTCCACATACACCCCGATAACTGGGGTATTCACCCCCCATATACCCCGATAACTGGGGTATTAACCCCCCATACACTCCGATAACTGGGGTATTCACCCTCCCCATACACCCCGATAATTGTGGTATTCACTCCACATACACCCCGATAACTGGGGTATTCACCCCCCCCACACACCCCGATAACTGGGGTATTCACCCCCCCATACACCCCGATAACTGGGGTATTCACCCCCATACACCCTGATAACTGGGGTATTCCCCCCCCCCCATGCACCCCGATAACTGGGGCATTCACCCCCATACACCCCGATAACTGGGGTATTCACCCCACATACTCCCCGATAACTGGGGTATTCACCCCTCCCCCCATACACCCCGATAACTGGGGTATTCACCCCCCATGCACCCCGATAACTGGGGTATCCACCCTCCATGCACCCCGATAACTGGGGTATTCACCCCCCATGCACCCCGATAACTGGAGTATTCACCCCCCATACACCCCGATAACTGGGGGTATTCACCCCCCATACACCCCGATAACTGGGGTATTCACCCCCCATACACCCCGATAACTGGGGTATTCACCCCCATGCACCCCGATAACTGGGGTATTCACCCCCCATACACCCCGATAACTGGGGTATTCACCCCCATACACCCCGATAACTGGGGTATTCACCCCACATACACCCCGATAACTGGGGTATTCACCCCACATACACCCCGATAACTGGGGTATTCACCCCCATACACCCCGATAACTGGGGTATTCACCCCCCCCCATACACCCCGATAACTGGGGTATTCACCCCCATACACCCCGATAACTGGGGTATTCACCCCCCATACACCCCGATAACTGTGGTATTCCCCCCCATACACCCCGATAACTGGAGTATTCACCCCCATACACCCCGATAACTGGAGTATTCACCCCCCATACACCCCGATAACTGGAGTATTCACCCCCCATACACCCCGATAACTGGAGTATTCACCCCCCATACACCCCGATAACTGGGGTATTCATCCCCCATACACCCCGATAACACTTGCAGATGCTTCGTGCTGGTGCAGGAGGCCCTGATGTGCATTCGATGGACACCAGCCACTGAAGCTGTTCACTAGATCATCAGCAAGTGAAGCAGTAACGGAGGCAACACTTGCAGCCCACTGAGAGTCCGTCCCATGCTCCTTTGCCACACGCACATGTTCTGTGTGAATAACCCAAAGGCCCTTTCAGCTCCCCTATCTGCGATTTTTGCTCGTGTTTATCTTGGCGAGATTTTAATCGGGAACTCTGTTAGTGAAATCGCCAGGATTAATATGTAGCTAAATATTAATAAAACTCTAGGCTTACAGCAGGGAAAATGTAATCAAATATCTCACTGCTAGTTCTCCGTGTTTAATGAATAAAGGTTTCTGACTGTAAGCTAAGGGACTTCGACTTTGAAAACTCTGATCGAGAAATCCTGAGCATTGCAGCTTCATGATGGCTCAAAGACTGGTGCGGGAGAAATGGGTTTTGGTTCCTGGGGCACTGGCACCAGTACTGGGGTAAGGAGCTGTTCCGTTGGGACGGGCTCCACTTAGACCGTGCTGGGACTAGGGGCTTGGTGAATCGAATAACTAGGGCTGTAGAGAGGGCTTTAAACTAAATACTAGAGGGGGTGGGGGGTTCAGGTGAGCAGAAATTTAAAAAGTCAAAGAATAAGGAGAAGGCGATAGAGCAGGGTAGCACTGGGGGAAATGAAAACCAGAGCGTGACAGGAAGGGACAGAGTGTATGAACATAAACGTGAATCAGAAAGTGGGGTCAAAGCTGGAAAAAATGGTAAAAAAACAAATTTAAAAGCTCCTTATCTGAATGCACGTAGCATTCGTAACAAAATAGATGAGTTGGCGGCACAAATAGATACAAATGACTATGATCTGATGACCATTACAGAGACGTGGTTGCAAGGTGACCAGGGCTGGGAACTAAATATTCAGGGTATTTGACAATTCGGAAGGACAGACAAAAGGAAAAGGAGGTGGGGTAGCTGTGTTAATAAAGGATGGTCAATGCGTTAGTGAGAAACGATATTGGCTCAAGAGGATCAAGATGTTGGATCAGTTTGGGTGGAGATAAGGAATAATAAGGGGGAAAGATCGCTGGTGGGTGTAGTCTATAGGCCCCCTAACAGTAGCTACACTGTTGGACGGAGTATAAATCAAGAAATAATGGAGGTTGTAAAAAAGGAATGGCAATAATCATGGGCAATTTTAACCTTCACATTGATTGGACAAAGCAAATTGGCCAGGGTAGCCTTGAGGAAGAGTTTATAGAGTGTATCCAGGATAGTTTCCTTGAAACAATACATTGCAGAACCAACCAGAGAGCAGGCCATCTTAGAGCTGGTACTGTGTAATGAGACAGGATTAATAAATGATCTCCTAGTAAAGGATCCGCTAGGAATGAGTGACCATAACATGGTTGAATTTCAAATTCAGTTGGAGGGTGAGAAAGTTGGATCTCAAACCAGTGTCCTAAGCTTAAATAAAGGAGACTACAAAGGTATGAAGACAGAGTTGGCTAAAGTGGACTGGGAAAATAGATTGAGGTGTGGGACGGTTGATGAACAGTGGCAGACACTTAAGGAGATATTTCATAACTCGCAACAAAAATATATTCCAATGAGAGGGAAAGACTGTAAGAGAAGGGATAACCATCCATGGCAAACTAAGGAAATAAGGGATGGTATCAAATTGAAAACAAGTTATGCAATGTGGCCAAGACTAGTGGGAGGCCAGAGCATTGGGAAACTTAAAAACCAGCAAAGAACGACTTATAAAATAATAGAGGGAAAATAGATTATGCATTATAAAGACAGATAGTAAGAGTTTCTGCAGGTACATAAAAAGGAAAAGAGTGGCTAAAGTAAATGTTGGTCCCCTGGAGGATGAGATTGGGGAATTAATAATGGGGAACAGGGAAATGGCAGAGACGTGGAACAAATATTTTGTATCGGTCTTCATGGTAGAAGACACTAAAATCATCCCAATAGTGGATAATCAAAGGGCTATAGGGAGGGAGGAACTTAATACTAAATTATCACTAAAGAATAGTCGGTAAAATAATGGGACTAAAGGTGGACAAGTCCCCTGGACCTGATGGTTTGCATCCCAGGGTCTTAAGAGAAGTGGCTGCAGAGATAGTGGATGCATCAGTTGTAATTTACCAACATTCCCTGGATTCTGGGGAGGTCCCAGCGGATTGGTAAACCGCAAATGTAATGTCCCTATTTAAAAAAGGAGTCAGACGGAAAGCAGGAAACTACAGACCAGTTAGCCTAACATCTGTCGTTGGGGAAAATGCTGGAGTCCATTATTAAGGAAGCAGTCGCAGGATATTTGGAAAAGTATAATTCAATCAGGCAGAGCCAGCATGGTTTTATGAAAGGGAAATCATGTTTGACAAATTTGCTGGAGTTCTTTGAGGATGTAACGAGCAGGGTGGATAAGGGGGAACCAGTGGATGTGGTGTATTTGGATTTCCAGAAGGCATTCGATAAGGTGCCACATAAAAGGTTACTGCACAAGATAAAAGTTCACGGGGTTGGGGGTAATATATTAGCATGGATAGAGGATTGGCTAACTAACAGAAAACAGAGAGTCGGGATAAATGGGTTGTTTTCCGGTTGGCAAACAGTAACTAGTGGGGTGCTGCAGGGATCGGAGCTGGGGCCTCAACTATTTACAATCTATATTAATGACTTGGATGAAGGGACCGAGTGTAATGTAGCCAAGTTTGCTGATGATACAAAGATGGATGGGAAAGCAAATTGTGAGGAGGACACAAAAAATCTGCAAAGGGATATAGACAGGCTAAGTGAGTGGGCAAAAATTTGGCAGATGGAGTATAATGTGGGAAAATGTGAGGTTATCCACTTTGGCAGAAAAATAGAAAAGCAAATTATAATTTAAATGGAGAAAAATTGCAAAGTGCTGCAGTACAGAGGGACCTGGGGGTCCTTGTGCATGAAACACAAAAAGTTAGTATGCAGGTACAGCAAGTGATCAGGAAGGCAAATGGAATGTTGGCCTTTATTGCAAGGAGTTAGAGTATAAAAGCAGAGAAGTCCTGCTACAACTGTACAGAGTATTGGTGAGGCCACACCTGGAGTACTGCGTACAGTTTTGGTCACCGAATTTAAGGAAGAATATACTTGCATTGGAGGCTGTTCAGAGAAGGTTCACTAGGTTGATTCCAGAGATGAGGGGGTTGACTTATGAAGATAGGGTGAGTAGGTTGGGCCTCTGCTCATTGGAATTCAGAAGAATGAGAGGTGATCTTATTGAAACATAGAAGATAATGAGGGGGCTCGACAAGGTGGATGCAGAGAGGATATTTCCATTCGTAGGGAAAAATAAAACTAGGGGACATAGTCTTAGATTAAGGGGCAGCCCATTTAAGATGAGGAAGAATTTCTTCTCAGAGGGTTTTAAATCTGTGGAATTCTCTGCCACAGAGAGCTGTGGAGACTGGGTCATTGAATATGTTTAAGGTGGAGATAGACAGATTTTTGAGCGCTAAGGGAGTAAAGGGTTATGGGGAGTGGGCAGGGAAGTGGAGCTGAGTCCATGATCGGATCAGCTAGGATCTTATTAAATGGCGGGGCAGGCTCGAGGGGCCAAATGGCCGACTCCTGCTCCTATTTCTGATGTTGTTATGAAGAGTGGCTCGGGAGGACCCAGGATAGGAGCAAGGTTCAATATTGAGAAAACCTGAACAGGGTGCTTCCAACTGTAGATCATGGTGACTTTAGGGATAAATTCTGACGGAATACAAAGCAATCATTGGACCGTTGTCAGAATCAGGCAGAGATAGATTATCAGCCATTAAATGGCGGAGCAGGCTCGATGGGCCGAATGGCCTCCTGCTCCTCATCTTTACGTTCACTGCGCCCAATTAGTGTATCGGCAGCACCTGGCTCAATGCTTCTGTCGGAAGGTTCCTCACTGGACAAAGCAGGGTGCTTATTGGGTGGGGTGCTGGGTGCTTGGCCCAAGGGAGGTGATACACACCAGCCAGGCCAGGTCACAGTATAACCCTTGCCATGTGGCTCGGGTATCAATCCTGGAGCTGGGCACAAGGCAGTGGGTGAAGATTTGGTGCTCATGGTGATGGCTCTATTCACCCCGAGCCACCAGATCAGGCCTATTGTACACACACCCTGCACAAACCCTGCTCCTGCAGGATTCCGGGGATGAAGGGGTTAACTTATGAGGAAAGGTTGAGTAGGTTGGGCCTCTACTCATTGGAATTCAGAAGAATGAGAGGTGATCTTATCGAAACGTATAAGATTATGAGGGGGCTTGACAAGGTGGATGCAGAGAGGATGTTCCCACTGATGGGGGAGACTAGAACTAGGGGGCATGGTCTTAGAATAAGGGGCCACCCATTTAAAACCGAGATGAGGAGGAATTTCTTCTCTCAGAGGGTTGTAAATCTTTGTGGAATTCGCTGCCTCAGAGAGCTGTGGAGGCTGGGTCATTGAATATATTTAAGACAGAAATAGACAGCTTCTTAACCGACAACGGAATAAAGGGTTGTGGGCAGCGGGCGGGGAAGTGGAGCTGAGTCCATGATCAGATCAGCCATAATCGTATTAAATGGCGGAGCGGGCTCGAGGGGCCGAATGGCCTACTCCTGCTCCTATTTCTTATGTCCTTATGTAGAATGAATACAAGGTGAACAAACCTGATCCTGGGATATCCCTGGTCACTTGCATCCAATCTCGAAACAGAATCAGATCTTGGCCGTGACCGTTTCTAAGCTCATTAATTTAGGAGTTTGCTTATTACATTTTCAGCTGATTGAAATTTTCATTCCTCGGTAGCAATGAGACGGAGTTAGTGTAAGGAGTGAATTAGTATCTGAACAGACATATTGGGGGCAGCCAATGCATGGAGGGTCAGTCAGTTATCCCAAACCCACAGGGTGTGTGATGGGAACAGAGAGAAACAGTGCATTTATCTCAATCAGCCAATGTCACATTGCTCTTTCCTACAACATTAGTCCTGGTGCTGGATTCGGCATAAACCCAAAACCCTGGCTTGAAAACCGAGCTCCTTCTAGTAACATTTTTCACACTTTTTTGTGATTATTCTGTCCAATCAGCACAAAGCAATCCAGAAATAGCTGTTAACACAAACATCAATCATTGATTGTGAATTCCACACGTTTCCCAAACTCAAACCACGTCAGGTTAAGCAGCGGCGTATTGATACGGTAAACAGTGACCTCACCACAATGAGGGAGGCTCGAGTTGGGCAATAGTTTTACAGTTACTCTGTAGTTTACCCCAGATAGCAAAGCAGGAAATCCTTCAACCCACTGGCCATGCAATCTCACCTGCCGATGTTGTCGCTGGCATGTTGAATATTTCAGTCCCTGGCTGCCCAATGTCTGCAAGGAAAAACGCTAGATTAAAATTGAATAAAAATATTCCCATTGTCTCCTGAAAAAAATTACAGAAAACACTCGGTCTATGATTTAACAGCTCGGCACAGGTACACACACTTACATCAGGTACACAAGTAAATCGGGTATCCACAGCACCTGTCCCAGTGTAAACTGTCGTCAACAAGCTCACATCCAGCGAGCAGCTCACACCCAGAGAGCTCACACCCAGAGAGCAGTTCACACCCAGAGAGCTCACACCCAGAGAGCAGTTCACACCCAGAGCGCTCACACTCAGAGAGCAGTTCACACCCAGAGAGCAGTTCACACGCAGAGAGCAGTTCACACCCAGAGAGCTCACACCCAGAGAGCAGTTCACATCCAGAGAGCAGTTCACACCCAGAGAGCTCACACCCAGAGAGCAGTTCACACCCAGAGAGCTCACACCCAGAGAGCAGTTCACACCCAGAGAGCTCACACCCAGAGCGCTCACACCCAACGAGCTCACACCCAGAGAGCTCACACCCAGAGAGCAGTTCACACCCAGAGAGCTCACACCCAGAGCGCTCACACCCAGAGAGCTCACACCCAGAGCGCTCACACCCAGAGAGCTGCTCACACCCAGAGAGCTGCTCACACCCAGAGAGCAGTTCACACCCAGAGAACTCACACCCAGAGAGCAGTTCACACCCAGAGAGCTCACAACCAGAGAGCTCACACCCAGAGAGCTGCTCACACCCAGAGAGCTCACACCCAGAGAGCTCACACCCAGAGAGCTCACACCCAGGGAGCTCACACCCAGAGAGCTGCTCACACCCAGAGAGCTGCTCACACCCAGAGAGCTGCTCACACCCAGAGAGCTGCTCACACCCAGAGAGCTGCTCACACCCAGAGAGCTCACACCCAGCGAGCTCACACCCAGAGAGCAGCTCACACCCAGCGAGCTCACACCCAGAGAGCAGCTCACACCCAGAGAGCTCACACCCAGCGACCTCACACCCAGAGAGCAGCTCACACCCAGAGAGCTCACACCCAGAGAGCTCACACCCAGAGAGCAGCTCACACCCAGAGAACAGCTCACACCCAGAGAGCTCACACCCAGAGAGCAGCTCACACCCAGAGAGCAGCTCACACCCAGAGAGCAGCTCACACCCAGAGAGCAGCTCACACCCAGAGAGCAGCTCACACCCAGAGAGCTCACACCCAGAGAGCTCACACCCAGAGAGCTCACACCCAGAGAGCAGCTCACACCCAGAGAGCTCACACCCAGAGAGCAGCTCACACCCAGAGAGCAGCTCACACCCAGAGAGCAGCTCACACGCAGTGAGTGTGGTTGATGGACTGGAATCTCGAAGCGATATTGTCTAAGTTCTCCATGGCCTGGATCCTGTCCTGTTACCACGATCCCCCCCTGGGGGAGGCCAAGCGTGGAGTGAGATCGTTTCCTCCCCAGCACCCCCATCAGTAATGGATGTGTCGAGCAGGCAGAACGCGGGGTCTCGGGAGAGTCCACGAATGCCTGGTTAGACTAACAACTGATGGAGGAGACTTACTGTAATCTGAGTCGCTCCCACTGACTGCATTCAGCTTCTTGATGATTTCCTGCTTCTTGGATTTGACCATGGGTGAGGTGCTCTCAGTCAGCTTGCTGAAGAAGGCTGGAGGCTGAGTTCCACTCCCCGGAGATCGCGATTCCATCCTGCCAACACATCACTCAGTTATTGTCCCATCGCCCACCTTCACCGGCCCCTCCAATCCAATCAGTGCGGGACGTTAAACGGCCAATCGGTGTGGGAGGTGAAACGGCCAATAGGTGTGGGACGTTAAACGACCAATCGGTGCGGGTGGTGAAACGGCCAATCGGTGCGGAACGTTAAACGGCCAATCGGCGCGGGTGGTGAAACGGCCAATCGGCGCGGGTGGTGAAACGGCCAATCGGCGCGGGTGGTGAAACTGCCAATCGGCGCGGGACGTTAAACGGCCAATCGGCGCGGGAGGTGAAACGGCCAATTGGCGCGGGTGGTGAAACGGCCAATCGGCGCGGGTGGTGAAACGGCCAATCGGCGCGGGAGGTGAAACGGCCAATCGGCGCGGGAGGTGAAACGGCCAATCGGCGCGGGTGGTGAAACGGCCAATCGGCGCGGGAGGTGAAACGGCCAATCGCGCGGTGCCTCCAGAACATGCCCAGATGTTGTGGGAGAGTTTGACGCTGTACGAAGTACAGATTGCCCCGGCCCTCACCCAGGGTGGGCAGTGAGGTGGCGGCAAGGCTCAGGGTGATTGGAGAGCGGAGCCTCATCGGCAGCCGCCCAGTGATGCTGCATTCCTCTCTCACCTCCTGATGGGGCGCAACAGGATCTCGGCCCGATTTACAGCAACCCCCCCACATTATCGACCATCACACAATCGGCACAGCTCCTCCCTCAGCTAATCTGCCTTTCTCTCCCTCCCATTGGGGGTGTTGTGCCTGAGGGGGTGTCCGGACACAGTCCGGAAGTTGGGGCCGACCCATTCCTCCCCTTTCCCTTCCCCCACCCCCCCTACCCCGATTCCTGCGGGTATCTGGGACCTGCCCATTGCCGGGGGTGTCTGGGCCAAGTGTGAGCTGCCCAGTGTGGGTCTGAGCCGGGAGCTGGGGCGAGTGGGGTCATAGAAACATAGAAACATAGAAAATAGGTACAGGAGTAGGCAATTCGGCCCTTCTAGCCTGCACCGCCATTCAATGAATTCATGGCTGAACATGCAACTTCAGTACCCCATTCCTGCTTTCTCGCCATACCCCTTGGTCCCCCTAGTAGTAAGGACTTCATCGAACTCCCTTTTGAATATATTTAGTGAATTGGCCTCAACAACTTTCTGTGGTAGAGAATTCCACAGGTTCACCACTCTCTGGGTGAAGAAGTTTCTCCTCATCTCGGTCCTTAGACTGTGACCCCGGTTCTGGACTTCCCCAACATTGGGAACATTCTTCCTGCATCTAACCTGTCTAAACTCATCAGAATTTTAAACGTTTCTATGAGGTCCCCTCTCATTCTTCTGAACTCCAGTGAATACAAGCCCAGTTGATCCAGTCTTTCTTGATATGTCAGTCCTGCCATCCCGGGAATCAGTCTGGTGAACCTTCGCTGCACTCCCTCAATAGCAAGAATGTCCTTCCTCAGGTTAGGAGACCAAAACTGTACACAATACTCCAGGTGTGGCCTCACCAAGGCCCTGTACAACTGTAGCAACATCTCCCTGCCCCTGTACTCAAATCCCCTCGCTATGGAGGCCAACATGCCATTTGCTTTCTTCACTGCCTGCTGTACCTGCATGCCAACCTTCAATGACTGATGTACCATGACACCCAGGTCTCGTTGCACCTCCCCTTTTCCTAATCTGTCACCATTCAGATAATAGTCTGTCTCTCTGTTTTTACCACCAAAGTGGATAACCTCACATTTATCCACATTATACTTCATCTGCCATGCATTTGCCCACTCACCTAACCTATCCAAGTCGCTCTGCAGCCTCATAACATCCTCCTCGCAGCTCACACTGCCACCCAACTTAGTGTCATCCGCAAATTTGGAGATACTACATTTAATCCCCTTGTCTAAATCATTAATGTACAGTGTAAACAGCTGGGGCCCCAGCACAGAACCTTGCGGTACCCCACTAGTCACTGCCTGCCATTCTGAAAAGTCCCCATTTACTCCTACTCTTTGCTTCCTGTCTGACAACCAGTTCTCAATCCACGTCAGCACACTACCCCCAATCCCATGTGCTTTAACTTTGCACATTAATCTCTTGTGTGGGACCTTGTCGAAAGCCTTTTGAAAGTCCAAATATACCACGTCAACTGGTTCTCCCTTGTCCACTCTACTGGAAACATCCTCAAAAAATTCCAGAAGATTTGTCAAGCAGATTTCCCTTTCACAAATCCATGCTGACTTGGACCTATCATGTCACCTCTTTCCAAATGCGCTGCTATGACATCCTTAATAATTGATTCCATAATTTTACCCACTACTGAGGTCAGGCTGACCGGTCTATAATTCCCTGTTTTCTCTCTCCCTCCTGTTTTAAAAAGTGGGGTTACATTGGCTACCCTCCACTCGATAGGAACTGATCCAGAGTCAATAGAATGTTGGAAAATTACTGTCAATGCATCCGCTATTTCCAAGGCCACCTCCTTAAGTACTCTGGGATGCAGTCCATCAGGCCCTGGGGATTTATCGGCCTTCAATCCCATCAATTTCCCCAACACAATTTCCCGACTAATAAAGATTTCCCTTAGTTCCTCCTCCTTACTAGACCCTCTGACCCCTTTTATATCCAGAAGGTTGTTTGTGTCCTCCTTAGTGAATACCGAACCAAAGTACTTGTTCAATTGGTCTGCCATTTCTTTGTTCCCCGTTATGACTTCCCCTGATTCTGACTGCAGGGGACCTACGTTTGTCTTTACTAACCTTTTTCTCCTTACATACCTGTAGAAACTTTTGCAATCCGTCTTAATGTTCCCTGCAAGCTTCTTCTCGTACTCCATTTTCCCTGCCCTAATCAAACTCTATGTCCTCCTCTGCTGAGTTCTAAATTTCTCCCAGTCCCCGGGTTCGCTGCTATTTCTGGCCAATTTGTATGCCACTTCCTTAGCTTTAATACTATCCCTGATTTCCCTAGATAGCCACGGTTGAGCCACCTTCCCTTTTTTATTTTTACGCCAGACAGGAATGTACAATTGTTGGAGTTCATCCATGTGGTCTCTAAATGTCTGCCATTGCCCATCCACAGTCAACCCCTTAAGTATCATTCGCCAATCTATCCTAGCCAATTCACGCCTCATACCTTCAAAGTTACCCTTCTTTAAGTTCTGGACCATGGTCTCTGAATTAACTGTTTCATTCTCCATCCTAATGCAGAATTCCACCATATTACGGTCACTCTTCCCCAAGGGGCCTCGCACAACGAGATTGCTAATTAATCCTCTCTCATTACACAACACCCAGTCTAAGATGGCCTCCCCCCTAGTTGGTTCCTCGACATATTGGTCGAGAAAACCAACCCTTATGCACTCCAGGAAATCCTCCTCCACCGTATTGCTTCCAGTTTGGTTAGCCCAATCTATGTGCATATTAAAGTCACCCATTATAACTGCTGCACCTTTATTGCACGCACCCCTAATTTCCTGTTTGATGCCCTCCCCAACATCACTACTACTGTTTGGAGGTCTGTACACAACTCCCACTAACGTTTTTTGCCCTTTGGTGTTCTGCAGCTCTACCCATATAGATTCCACATCATCCAAGCTAATGTCTTTCCTAACTGTTGCATTGATCTCCTCTTTAACCAGCAATGCTACCCCACCTCCTTTTTCTTTTATTCTATCCTTCCTGAATGTTGAATACCCCTGGATGTTGAGTTCCCAACCCTGATCATCCTGGAGCCACGTCTCCGTAATCCCAATCACATCATATTTGTTAACATCTATTTGCACAGTTAATTCATCCATCTTATTGCGGATACTCCTTGCATTAAGACACAAAGCTTTCAGGCTTGTTTTTTTAACACCCTTTGTCCTTTTAGAATTTTGCTGTACAGTGGCCCTTTTTGTTCTTTGCCTTGGGTTTCTCTGCCCTCCACTTTTCCTCATCTCCTTTCTGTCTTTTGCTTTTGCCTCCTTTTTGTCTCCTCTGTCTCCCTGCATTGGTTCCCATCCCCCTGCCATATTAGTTTAACTCCTCCCCAACAGCACTAGCAAACACTCCCCCTAGGACATTGGTTCCGGTCCTGCCCAGGTGCAGACCGTCCGGTTTGTACTGGTCCCACCTCCCCCAGAACCGGTTCCAATGCCCCAGGAATTTGAATCCCTCCCTGCTGCACCACTGCTCAAGCCACATATTCATCTGAGCTATCCTGCGATTCCTACTCTGACTAGCACGTGGCACTGGTAGCAATCCCGAGATTACTACTTTTGAGGTCCTACTTTTTAATTTAGCTCCTAGCTCCTTAAATTCGTTTCGTAGGACCTCATCCTTTTTTTTACCTATGTCGTGTACCAGCGCTCAACGGTTAACGCAGTGAGTGGGATTTTATTTAAAGCTGGACTCAGTCTGAGTTTTGGTTGTATTTGAACTGTTTTGCCAAACAATGGCATAAATAAACCCAACGGCAGCAAGAGAAATCCCAAAATCACATTTTCTTTTGAAAATGAGAAATAAATATCACTGTTTTCATCATTTTCTAATGTTGTTGCTGTGACGATCCCACGGACCAGGGGAGCTCCCCCAGTGTTGTTTCCTGCTCCAACATCACTCAGATAGACTAACTGATCCTTTGTCTCACTTTGTTCCTGGGATCTTGCTCTCTGCACAATTGGCTGAAACAGGTGTCTGTGCACCAATAAAAACTCTAAATAAACAGCTAATTGGCCATTCCCGTGTGTGTTCTAATTGGCTGTGCCTGTGTGTGCGCGCTGATTGGCTGTTCTCCTGTATGAGTTCTGATTGGCTGTTCTCCTGTATGAGTTCTGATTGGCTGTTCTCCTGTGTGAGTTCTGATTGGCTGTTCTCCTGTGAGAGTTCTGATTGGCTGTTCTGTGAGTTTTGATTGGCTGCTCTCCTGTGTGTGTGGCCTCTGTCCTCACGAACACACATTAATCAGGGACTGCTGCAAATTCCATGAACCAGCTCAAATCCTGCCTCATATCCGCCATCCTCCCACACATCTATCCCACCGACAACAGGAGGTTGTGTAAATGGTGCTCAGTACCTTTGCTCGGGCTCTATGTCTCTGTAAAGTGCAGGAACTGTGAGGCATTGCGATGTTTCCAGGTCTCCAGGACTCTGCACTGGGGAAACGGCTTCAATCCCATCCTCGGACACACTTCCAGGGGAGCGAGACCTACAAATCAGGGGCAAGGGTTTATCACATGTGTTACTGCAAACATGCACAAAGTGTTCCTGAGGGAGTGACAGCAGTAATGGGCAGAACCCGAATCACCGGCCAATGGGCGGCCTCACCAACTCAACAGTGAGGCTCAACCAGCTGCCAACGGCAGTTTTAAACTGCACACAACTTGCTGCTGGGGGGTGGAGAGCTGGTAAACCCCACTGCAACGGTGGGCGGGGGAAAGAGAGAGAGACTAGGGAGTGAGAGTGAGAGATTGTGGAGGGGGAGAGAGGGAGACGGGGGAGGGGGAGGGAGAGAGACGGGGGAGGGGGACGGAGAGAGACGGGGGAGGGGGAGGGAGAGAGACGGGGGAGGGGGAGGGAGAGAGACGGGGGAGGGGGAGGGAGAGAGACGGGGGAGGGGGAGAGAGAGACGGGAGAGAGAGACGGGGGAGGGGGAGAGAGAGACGGGGGAGGGGGAGAGAGAGACGGGGGAGGGGGAGGGGGAGGGGGAGGGGGAGGGGGAGGGGGAGGGGGAGGGGGAGGGGGAGAGAGAGACGGGGGAGGGGGAGGGGGAGGGGGAGGGGGAGGGGGAGGGGGAGGGGGAGGGGGAGGGGGAGGGGGAGGGGGAGGGGGAGGGGGAGAGAGAGACGGGGGAGGGGGAGAGAGAGACGGGGGAGGGGGAGGGGGAGAGACGGGGGAGGGGGAGGGGGAGAGACGGGGGAGGGGGAGGGGGAGAGACGGGGGAGGGGGAGGGGGAGAGACGGGGAGGGGGAGGGGGAGAGACGGGGGAGGGGGAGGGGGAGAGACGGGGGAGGGGGAGGGGGAGAGACGGGGGAGGGGGAGGGGGAGAGACGGGGGAGGGGGAGGGGGAGAGACGGGGGAGGGGGAGGGGGAGAGACGGGGGAGGGGGAGGGGGAGGGGGAGGGGGAGAGAGAGACGTGGGGGGGAGAGAGAGACGTGGGAGGGGGGGAGAGACGTGGGAGGGGGGGAGAGACGTGGGAGGGGGGGAGAGACGTGGGAGGGGGGGAGAGACGTGGGAGGGGGGGGAGAGACGGGGGAGGGGGGGGAGAGACGGGGGAGGGGGGGGAGAGACGGGGGAGGGGGGGGAGAGACGAGGGGGGGGAGACGGGGGAGGCGGGGGAGAGACGGGGGGGGGAGAGACGGGGGAGGGGGGGAGAGACGGGGGAGGGGGGGAGAGAGAGAGACGGGGGAGGGGGGGAGAGAGAGAGACGGGGGAGGGGGGGAGAGACGGGGGAGGGGGGGAGAGACGGGGGAGGGGGGGAGAGACGGGGGAGGGGGGGAGAGACGGGGGAGGGGGGAGAGACGGGGGAGGGGGGGAGAGACGGGGGAGGGGGGGAGAGACGGGGGAGGGGGGGAGAGACGGGGGAGGGGGGGAGAGACGGGGGAGAGACGGGGGAGGGGGGGGAGAGACGGGGGAGAGACGGGGGAGGGGGGGAGAGACGGGGGAGGGGGGGAGAGACGGGGGAGAGACGGGGGAGGGGGGGAGAGACGGGGGAGGGGGGAGAGACGGGGGAGGGGGGGAGAGACGGGGGAGAGACGGGGGAGGGGGGGAGAGACGGGGGAGGGGGGGAGAGACGGGGGAGGGGGGGAGAGACGGATAGGGGGGGAGAGACGGATAGGGGGGGAGAGACGGATAGGGGGGGAGAGACGGGGGAGGGGGGGAGAGACGGGGGAGGGGGGGAGAGACGGGGGAGGGGGGGAGAGACGGGGGAGGGGGGGAGAGACGGGGGAGGGGGGGAGAGACGGGGGAGGGGGGGAGAGACGGGGGAGAGACGGGGGAGGGGGGGAGAGACGGGGGAGGGGGGAGAGACGGGGGAGGGGGGGAGAGACGGGGGAGGGGGGAGAGACGGATAGGGGGGGAGAGACGGGGGAGGGGGGGAGAGACGGGGGAGGGGGGAGAGACGGGGGAGGGGGGGAGAGAGAGGGGGGAGAGAGACGGGGGAGGGGGAGAGACGGATAGGGGGGGAGAGACGGATAGGGGGGGAGAGACGGGGGAGGGGGGAGAGACGGGGGAGGGGGGGGAGAGAGAGGGGGGAGAGAGACGGGGGAGGGGGAGAGAAACGTGGGAGGGGGAGGGGAGAGAAACGTGGGAGGGGGAGGGGGGAGAGACGTGGGAGGGGGAGGGGAGAGAAACGTGGGAGGGGGAGGGGGGAGAGACGTGGGAGGGGGAGGGGGGAGAGACGTGGGAGGGGGAGGGGAGAGAAACGTGGGAGGGGGAGGGGAGAGAAACGTGGGAGGGGGAGGGGAGAGAGACGTGGGAGGGGGAGGGGGGAGAGACGTGGGAGGGGGAGGGGGGAGAGACGTGGGAGGGGGAGGGGGGAGAGACGTGGGAGGGGGAGGGGGGGAGAGACGGGGGAGGGGGGGAGAGGGGGGGGGGAGAGAGAGACGGGGGAGAGAGAGGGGGGAGAGAGACGGGGAGGGGGAGAGAAACGTGGGAGGGGGAGGGGAGAGAAACGTGGGAGGGGGAGGGGAGAGAGACGTGGGAGGGGGAGGGGGGAGAGACGTGGGAGGGGGAGGGGGGAGAGACGTGGGAGGGGGAGGGGGGAGAGACGTGGGAGGGGGAGGGGGAGAGACGTGGGAGGGGGAGGGGGAAGAGACGTGGGAGGGGGAGAGAGACGTGGGAGGGGGAGGGGGGGAGAGACGTGGGAGGGGGAGAGACGTGGGAGGGGGAGGGGGGGAGAGACGTTGGGGGGGGGAGAGACGTGGGAGGGGGAGGGGGGAGGGGGAGGGGGAGAGAGAGAGAGACTAGGGAGTGAGAGTGAGAGACTGCAGAGGGGGAGGGGGAGAGAGAGACGGGGGAGGGGGAGAGAGAGACGGGGAGGGGGAGAGAGAGACGGGGGAGGGGGAGAGAGAGACGGGGGAGGGGGAGAGAGAGAGACGGGGGAGGGGGAGAGAGAGACGGGGGAGGGGGAGAGAGAGACGGGGGAGGGGGAGAGAGAGACGGGGGTGGGGGAGAGACGGGGGAGATAGAGACGGGGGAGAGAGAGACGGGGGAGAGGGAGGGGGAGAGAGAGACGGGGGAGGGGGGAGAGAGAGAGACGGGGAGGGGGAAAGGGAGAGAGAGAGACTGGGGAGGGGGAAGGGGAGAGAGAAACGGGGAGGGGGAAGGGGAGAGAGAGACGGGGGAGGAGGAGGGGGAGTGGGAGGGGGTAGAGAGACAGACTGGGGAGGGGGAGAGAGAGAGAGAGAGAGAGGCGGGGAGGGGGAGGGGGAGAGAGAGAGAGAGACGGGGGAGGGGGAGAGAGAGAGAGAGACGGGGGAGGGGGAGAGAGAGACGGGGAGGGGGAGAGAGAGACTGACTGGGGAGGGGGAGAGAGAGAGACTGGGGAGGGGGAGAGAGAGAGAGACTGTGGGGGAGGAGAGAGAGAGACTGGGGAGGTGGAGAGAGAGGGACTGGGGAGGGGGCGAGAGAGAAAGATAGTGTGGGGGGAAAGAGAGGGAGACTGGGGAGGGTGAGGGGGACATAAGAACATAAGAATTAGGAACAGGAGTAGGCCATCTAGCCCCTCGAGCCTGCTCCGCCATTCAACAAGATCATGGCTGATCTGGCCGTGGACTCAGCTCCACTTACCCGCCCTCTCCCCGTAAACCTTAATTCCCTTATTGGTTAAAAATCTATCTATCTGTGACTTGAATACATTCAATGAGCTAGCCTCAACTGCTTCCCTGGGCAGAGAATTCCACAGATTCACAACCCTCTGGGAGAAGAAATTCCTTCTCAACTCGGTTTTAAATTGGCTCCCCCGTATTTTGAGGCTGTGCCCCCTAGTTCTAGTCTCCCCGACCAGTGGAAACAACCTCTCTGCCTCTATCTTGTCTATCCCTTTCATTATTTTAAATGTTTCTATAAGATCACCCCTCATCCTTCTGAACTCCAACGAGTAAAGACCCAGTCTACTCAATCTATCATCATAAGGTAACCTCCTCATCTCCGAAATCAGCCTAGTGAATCGTCTCTGTACCCCCTGCAAAGCCAGTATATCCTTCCTTAAGTAAGGTGACCAAAACTGCATGCAGTACTCCAGGTGCGGCCTCACCAATACCCAGTACAGTTGCAACAGGACCTCCCTGCTTTTGTACTCCATCCCTCTCGCAATGAAGGCCAACATTCCATTCGCCTTCCTGATTACCTGCTGCACCTGCAAACTAACTTTTGGAGTGCATCATCACGCCCGGCAACCAAATTTTAAATTGATTTTACATTTTAAAGTTTAATTTGTTTTAATTGCCGGTGCTTTTAGTGTCCCCCTCCCCTTTTATAGGGGGCACTGGGGGTAAAAAAAAAGAAAAAAATGTGATTTTAATGCCCCCCCAAAAAAAAAACACAAAAAAAACCCACAAAAAAGGAAAAAAGGGCCTTGTAAATGTCTGGTGTGTCATCCAGGTCGGATGGCACGGATTAATGTTTTATGTTTTCAGATAAACTCCAAAAAGAGTTTCATGCACAAGGACACCAGGTCCCTCTGCACCGCAGCATGTTGTAATTTCTCCTCATTCAAATAATATTCCCTTTTACTGTTTTTTTTCCCCAAGGTGGATGACCTCACATTTTCCGACATTGTATTCCATCTGCCAAACCTTAGCCCTTTCGCTGAACCTATCTAAATCTCTTTGCAGCCTCTCTGTGTCCTCGACACAACCCGCTTTTCCACTAATCTTTGTCTCATCTGCAAATTTTGTTACACTACACTCTGTCCCCTCTTCCAGGTCATCTATGTATATTGTAAACAGATGTGGTCCCAGAACCGATCCCTGTGGCACACCACTAACCACCGATTTCCAACCCGAAAAGGACCCATTTATCCCGACTCTCTGCTTTCTGTTAGCCAGCCAATTCTCGATCCATGCTAATACATTTCCTCTGACTCCGCGTACCTTTATCTTCTGCAGTAACCTTTTGTGTGGCACCTTATCGAATGCCTTTTGGAAATCTAAATACACCACATCCATCGGTACACCTCTATCCACCATGCTCGTTATATCCTCAAAGAATTCCAGTAAATTAGTTAAACATGATTTCCCCTTCATGAATCCATGCTGCGTCTGCTTGATTGCACTATTCCTATCTAGATGTCCCGCTATTTCTTCCTTAATGATAGCTTCAAGCATTTTCCCCACTACAGATGTTAAACTAACCGGCCTATAGTTACCTGCCTTTTGTCTGCCCCCTTTTTTAAACAGAGGCGTTACATTAGCTGCTTTCCAATCCGCTGGTACCTCCCCAGAGTCCAGAGAATTTTGGTAGATTATAACAAATGCATCTGCTATAACTTCCGCCATCTCTTTTAATACCCTGGGATGCATTTCATCAGGACCAGGGGACTTGTCTACCTTGAGTCCCATTAGCCTGTCCAGCACTACCCCACTAGTGATAGTGATTATCTCAAGGTCCTCCCTTCCCACATTCCCGTGACCAGCAATTTTTGGCATGGTTTTTGTGTCTTCTACTGTGAAGACCGAAGCAAAATAATTGTTTAAGATCTCAGCCATTTCTACATTTCCCATTATTAAATCCCCCTTCTCATCTTCTAAGGGACCAACATTTACTTTAGTCACTCTCTTCCGTTTTATATATCTGTAAAAGCTTTTACTATCTGTTTTTATGTTTTGCGCAAGTTTACTTTCGTAATCTATCTTTCCTTTCTTTATTGCTTTTTTAGTCATTTTATGCTGTTGTTTCAAATTTTCCCAATCTTCTAGTTTCCAACTAATCTTGGCCACCTTATACGCATTGGTTTTTAATTTGATACTCTCCTTTATTTCCTTGGTTATCCAAGTTTTGTTATCCCTTCTCTTACCGCACTTCTTTTTCACTGGAATATATTTTTGTTGAGCACTATGAAAGAGCTCCTTAAAAGTCTTCCACTGTTCCTCAATTGTGCCACCGTTTAGTCTGTGTTTCCAGTCTACTTTAGCCAACTCTGCCCTCATCCCACTGTACTCCCCATTGTTTAAGCATAGTACGCTCGTTTGAGACACTGCTTCATCACCCTCAATCTGTATTACAAATTCAACCATACTGTGATCACTCATTCCGAGAGGATCTTTTACGAGGATATAGTTTATTATTCCTGTCTCATTATACAGGACCAGATCTAAGATAGCTTGCTCTCTTGTTGGTTCTGTAACATACTGTTCCAAGAAACAATCCCGTATGCATTCTATGAATTCCTCCTCAAGGCTACCCCGTGCGATTTGATTTGAAAAATCGATATGTAAGTTAAAATCCCCCATGATTACTGCCGTTCCTTTTTCACATGCCTCCATTATTCCCTTGATTATTGTCCGCCCCACCATGAAGTTATTATTTGGGGGCCTATAAACTACGCCCACCAGTGACTTTTTCCCCTTACTATCTCTAATCTCCACCCACAATGATTCAACATTTTGTTCATTAGAGCCAATATCGTCTCTCACAACTGCCCTGATATCATCCTTTATTAACAGAGCTACCCCACCTCCTTTCCCTTCTTGTCTATCTTTCCGAATTATCAGATACCCCTGTATGTTTAATTCCCAGTCTTGGCCACCCTGCAACCACGTTTCTGTAATGGCCACCAAATCATACCCATTTGTAATGATTTGTGCCGTCAACTCATTTACTTTGTTTCGAATGTTGCGTGCGTTTAGGTAGAGTGTTTTAATACCAGTTTTTAAACTATGATTTTTAGTTTTGACCCCTCCTGCAGCCCCTTTATATTCAAACATATTGTCCCTTCCTATCACCTTGTGGTTTACACTTTCCCCAGTGCTACTCTGCTCTGTTGCCTCCTGCCTTTTGCATCCTTTCTTGGGGTTCTGTTCATCTGCGCTCTCACCCACTCTAACTAGCTCAGAGCCCTCTCCTGGGTTCCAATCCCCCTGCCAAGCTAGTTTAAAGCCCTCCCAACCACCCGCGACTGGGGAAGGCGAGAGGGACTGGGGAGGGCGAGAGGGACTGGGGAGAGGGCGAGAGAGGGACTGGGGAGAGGGCGAGAGAGGAACTCGGGAGGGGGAGAGAGAGAGAGTGTGTGGGGGGGGGGGGGGGGAAGAGAGAGAGAGAGTGTGGGGGAGAGAGAGAGACTGTGGTGGGGGGATAGGGAGAGAGAGAGTGTGGGGGAGAGAGAGAGACTGTGGTGGGGGGGGGTAGAGAGAGAGAGAGAGTGTGGGGGAGAGAGAGAGACTGTGGTGGGGGGGGTTTGCGATGGCGATGGGCTCTCTTACCTTGTGTTACCCTTGTCTCCGTATGCTTCAGGCACTATCCTGCAGTGGTGAGTGTACTCCTGGTGCAGCCCAGATGATGCCTTGAGCTGTTGGAAGGGGTATCGCTGAGTCTGCAGGCCTGGCTGGCAGCTCACTTGCTGTGGGTGGTTGCGAGTGTAATCCTGGATAATCACCTCCTGTCAGAAACAAAAGTTGAGATTCCCGTTCACAACACATTGACTGGTTGGTCTACTGGGCGACAGACAGATAGAATGACAGTCGTCCATCTAACTCTAGTGACTGCAGATGCTGCAGTCATTCCCAAGGGAGCACACAAGGTCAAGAACAGAGTTTTTAAAATGCCGATGGAGTGAATCGGGAGAAAGTGTTTCCTCAGTTGTGGAGTCAATGGTCACCGAGAGTGAGTAAAGGTTAGGGAAAGGTTACTTCCTGTCACATAGAAACACAGAAAATAGGTGCAGGAATAGGTCATTCGGCCCTTCGAGCCTGCACCACCATTCAATAAGATCATGGCTGATCATTCTCTCAGTACTTCATTCCCGCTTTCTCTCCATACCCTTTGATCCCTTTAGCCGTAAGGGCCATATCTAACTCCCTCTTGAATATATCCAATGAACTGGCATCAGCAACTCTCTGCGGCAGGGAATTCCACAGGTTAACAACTCTCTGAGTGAAGAAGTTTCTCCTCATCTCAGTACTTAAAGGCCTACCCCTTATCCTAAGACGATGTCCCCTGGTTCTGGACTTTCCCCAACATCGGGAACAATCTACCCGCATCTAACCTGTCCCGTCCCATCAGAATCTTACACGTTTCTATGAGATCACCTCTCATCCTTCTAAACTTCAATGTATAAAGGCCCAGTTGATCCAGTCTCTCCTCATTTATCAGTCCCGGCATCCCGGGAATCAGTCTGGTGAACCTTCGCTGCACTCCCTCAAAAGCAAGAACGTCCTTCCTCAGATTAGGAGACCAAAACTGAACACAATATTCCAGGTGAGGCCTCACCAAGGCCCTATACAACTCCAGTAAGACCTCCCTGCTCCTATACTCAAATCCCCTAGCTATGAAGGCTAACATACCATTTGCCTTCTTCACCACCTGCTGTACCTGCATGCCAACTTTCAATGACTGATGAACCATGACACCCAGATCTCTTGCACCTCAACTTTTCCTAATCTGTCACCATTCAGATAATATTCTATCTCGTGTTTTTGCCCCCAAAGAGGATAACCTCACATTTATCCACATTATACTGCATCTGCCATGCATTTGCCCACTCACTTAACCTGTCCAAGTCACCCTGCAGCCTCTTAGCGTCCCCCTCACAGCTCACACCGCCCAGTCGATCCAATCTCTCCTCATATGTCAGTCCAGCCATCTCGGGAATCAGTCTGGTGAACCTTGGCTGCACTAACTAGAACACAGGCTTGTCCCTGATATCTAGCCCAGGCGTGACATCAGCTGGCAACAATTGCATGGACACACACGGCCGCCCCGAGACACGCAGCGATTGATTGATCGATCAGAGAACCAATGATTGACTTGCATCGATGTGCTGAGCGAGTGTGACGAATCGCTGCTGCCCCTTGGGGAACGGCACAAGCTGAGGCTGCTGGCTGGGGGAGAAGGTCCTCTCGGGAACCACCGGGACGTGTTGCGTTTGGCTCTCTGATACAGAGACTTTCTGAGGGGCTGCAGACAAAACAAACTTCATCAGTCACAAGGCAGCAGCTGTGGACGTATCGAAGCAACGAGAATGATTAGTGCACAATGTGTCATTTCAGCAACTACACTGGCCTTGATTTCACATCTGCTGTGTGTACAAGATCAAAAAACACAAGTAAAAGGGGTCTTGGAAACTAACAGCCATGGCTCAAGAGACTTCAGCGCACAATCCAGGCTGACACTCCTAGTGCAGTACTGAGGGAGTGCCGCACAGTCGGAGGGGCAGTGCTGAGGGAGCGCCACACTGTCGGAGGGGCAGTACTGAGGGAGTGCCGCACAGTCGGAGGGGCAGTGCTGAGGGAGTGCCGCACTGTCCGAGGGGCAGTACTGAGGGAGTGCTGCACAGTCGGAGGGGCAGTACTGAGGGAGCGCCACACTGTCGGAGGGGCAATACTGAGGGAGCGCCGCACTGTCGGAGGGGCAGTACTGAGGGAGTGCCGCACTGTCAGAGGGGCAGTACTGAGGGAGTGCCGCACAGTCGGAGGGGCAGTGCTGAGGGAGCGCCACACTGTCGGAGGGGCAGTACTGAGGGAGTGCCGCACAGTCGGAGGGGCAGTGCTGAGGGAGCGCCACACTGTCGGAGGGGCAGTACTGAGGGAGTGCCGCACTGTCGGAGGGGCAATACTGAGGGAGCGCCGCACTGTCGGAGGGGCCGTCTTTCGGATGAGACATTACACCGTCTGATCTCTCAGGTGGATGCAAAAGATCCCGTGGCACTATTCGAAGAGCAGGGGAGTTGTCTCCGGCGTTCCGGCCAATATTTATCCCTCAGCTCGCACCACTATAGCAGATTATCTGGTTATTATCAGATTACTGTTTGTGGAGTCTTGCTGTGTGCTAATTGACTGCAGCATTTCACACATTACAACCGGGACCACACTTCACAATAACGAAGTGTTGTGGGACGTGTTCTAGAAACGGAGACTGCATCTCTCATCGGTTCAGTCAGTTTTAAGCTTACACTTGGTCAGAGATAAGTTTGTGGGAACTCCGTGGGCAATGCCCGATGGAAGGACACAGACTGGGTGCACTAGGGGGCTGACCCTTTGCTGTGGTGGCAGGACATGAACCTGTTGGCATGGCACTGCTCGGTTCTTCCCGTTAATGGAGTCTGGTCTGGTCAAATAGAGACACCTGGATCTGCCAATATACCCAACAGGTTTCTGTCCCAGGATTGGCCACGATTCTTGGTCCGAGTGATGATTAAAGGCAGCTCAGAGTGCACCGACTGTCGTCAGTACCAACCCTGTGATCTTTGTCGCACTTCTGCTTCTGTCTCCGGAGGCTGATGGCTCGCTTTCTCCTGACACAGTGATGGAGAACCGGCAGGCATTGTTGCTTCCATTCCATCAGAACAGTTTGGGTTATAACCACCTGGGGAGCAGAGTGATAGGGATAAATCACAAGACGTTCTGTAACAAGATGTGCCCCTAGGTAAACTTCCCGAAAATCTGCGAGCTCGGACCGACAATCAGTCTCTCACCTGTGAAACTTTCCCAAATGTACATTCAGAAATTCTTCAACAAACGCAATATTTATCCCAGTGAGCTGAACGATTCTGCCCGTCCTCAGCACAACCTTGTGGGGAACCCATCACTCGCTGCTACTTCGTGCTGTGCAGCTGTATTCCAGACCTTTGCACACATTCCCAGCTCACAATATAACCAGGGACAGTTTTACTGACGGGTCAGTGCAGCCCTGGATGCACTGCAGGAAGCAGAAGCAATCCTGCCCCGAGAGAGGAGAATTCGTTCAGAATCGACTCTAGGCTACAGCAGGCTGAGAGTAAACCCCGAAACAATCCACTGTCTCCCAGCTCAGCATCTAATCCCGAAACAATCCACTGTCTCCCAGCTCAGCATCTAATCCCGAAACAATCCACTGTCTCTGCATCTAATCCCGAAATAATCCACTGTCTCCCAGCTCAGCATCTAATCCTGAAACAATCCACTGTCTCCCAGCTCAGCATCTAATCCCGAAACAATCCACTGTCTCCCAGCTCAGCATCTAATCCCGAAACAATCCACTGTCTCCGCATCTAATCCCGAAACAATCCACTGTCTCCCAGCTCAGCATCTAATCCCGAAATAATCAATTGTCTCCCATCTCAGCATCTAATCCCGAAATAATCAATTGTCTACCAGCTCAGCATCTAATCCCGAAATAATCAATTGTCTCCCAGCTCAGCATCTAATCCCGAAATAATCCACTGTTTCCCAGCTCAGCATCTAATCCCGAAATAATCAATTGTCTCCCAGCTCAGCATCTAATCCCGAAATAATCAATTGTCTACCAGCTCAGCATCTAATCCCGAAATAATCAATTGTCTCCCAGCTCAGCATCTAATCCCGAAATAATCCACTGTTTCCCAGCTCAGCATCTAATCCCGAAATAATCCACTGTCTCCCAGCTCAGCGTCTAATCCCGAAATAATCCACTGTTTCCCAGCTCAGCATCTAATCCCGAAATAATCCACTGTTTCCCAGCTCAGCATCTAATCCCGAAATAATCCACTGTCTCCCAGCTCAGCATCTAATCCCGAAATAATCCACTGTCTCCCAGCTCAGCGTCTAATCCCGAAATAATCCACTGTCTCCCAGCTCAGCATCTAATCCCGAAACAATCCACTGTCTCCCAGCTCAGCGTCTAATTCCGAAATAATTTATTGTTTTTTAGTTTAGTATTTAATCCCGAAATAATCCACTGTCTCCCAGCTCAGCGTCTAATCCCGAAATAATCCACTGTCTCCCAGCTCAGCGTCTAATCCCGAAATAATCCACTGTCTCCCAGCTCAGCGTCTAATCCCGAAATAATCCACTGTCTCCCAGCTCAGCATCCAATCCCGAAATAATCCACTGTCTCCCAGCTCAGCGTCTAATCCCGAAATAATCAATTGTCTCCCAGCTCAGCATCTAATCCCGAAATAATCAATTGTCTACCAGCTCAGCATCTAATCCCGAAATAATCAATTGTCTCCCAGCTCAGCATCTAATCCCGAAATAATCCACTGTTTCCCAGCTCAGCATCTAATCCCGAAATAATCCACTGTCTCCCAGCTCAGCGTCGAATCCCGAAATAATCCACTGTTTCCCAGCTCAGCATCTAATCCCGAAATAATCCACTGTTTCCCAGCTCAGCATCTAATCCCGAAATAATCCACTGTCTCCCAGCTCAGCATCTAATCCCGAAATAATCCACTGTCTCCCAGCTCAGCGTCTAATCCCGAAATAATCCACTGTCTCCCAGCTCAGCATCTAATCCCGAAACAATCCACTGTCTCCCAGCTCAGCGTCTAATTCCGAAATAATTTATTGTTTTTTAGTTTAGTATTTAATCCCGAAATAATCCACTGTCTCCCAGCTCAGCGTCTAATCCCGAAATAATCCACTGTCTCCCAGCTCAGCGTCTAATCCCGAAATAATCCACTGTCTCCCAGCTCAGCATCTAATCCCGAAATAATCCACTGTCTCCCAGCTCAGCATCTAATCCCGAAACAATCCACTGTCTCCCAGCTCAGCATCTAATCCCGAAATAATCCACTGTCTCCCAGCTCAGCATCTAATCCCGAAATAATCCACTGTCTCCCAGCTCAGCGTCTAATCCCGAAACAATCCACTGTCTCCCAGCTCAGCGTCTAATCCCGAAACAATCCACTGTCTCCCAGCTCAGCGTCTAATCCCGAAATAATCCACTGTCTCCCAGCTCAGCGTCTAATCCCGAAATAATCCACTGTTTCCCAGCTCAGCATCTAATCCCGAAATA
Organism: Pristiophorus japonicus; assembly: GCF_044704955.1. Lineage (NCBI taxonomy): Eukaryota > Metazoa > Chordata > Chondrichthyes > Pristiophoridae > Pristiophorus > Pristiophorus japonicus. The sequence continues at coordinate 242,064,562 of NC_091984.1, read as the reverse complement.
ATCCACTGTTTCCTAGCTCAGCATCTAATCCCGAAATAATCCACTGTTTCCCAGCTCAGCATCTAATCCCGAAATAATCCACTGTCTCCCAGCTCAGCATCTAATCCCGAAATAATCCACTGTCTCCCAGCTCAGCGTCTAATCCCGAAATAATCCACTGTCTCCCAGCTCAGCATCTAATCCCGAAATAATCCACTGTCTCCCAGCTCAGCGTCTAATCCCGAAATAATCCACTGTCTCCCAGCTCAGCGTCTAATCCCGAAATAATCCACTGTCTCCCAGCTCAGCGTCTAATCCCGAAATAATCCACTGTCTCCCAGCTCAGCGTCTAATCCCGAAATAATCCACTGTCTCCCAGCTCAGCGTCTAATCCCGAAATAATCCACTGTCTCCCAGCTCAGCGTCTAATCCCGAAACAATCCACTGTCTCCCAGCTCAGCGTCTAATCCCGAAACAATCCACTGTCTCCCAGCTCAGCGTCTAATCCCGAAATAATCCACTGTCTCCCAGCTCAGCGTCTAATCCCAAAATAATCCACTGTCTCCCAGCTCAGCGTCTAATCCCGAAATAATCCACTGTCTCCCAGCTCAGCATCTAATCCCGAAATAATCCACTGTCTCCCAGCTCAGCATCTAATCCCGAAATAATCCACTGTCTCCCAGCTCAGCGTCTAATTCCGAAATAATTTATTGTTTTTTAGTTTAGTATTTAATCCCGAAATAATCCACTGTCTCCCAGCTCAGCGTCTAATCCCGAAATAATCCACTGTCTCCCAGCTCAGCGTCTAATTCCGAAATAATTTATTGTTTTTTAGTTTAGTATTTAATCCCGAAATAATCCACTGTCTCCCAGCTCAGCGTCTAATCCCGAAATAATCCACTGTCTCCCAGCTCAGCGTCTAATCCCGAAACAATCCACTGTCTCCCAGCTCAGCGTCTAATCCCGAAACAATCCACTGTCTCCCAGCTCAGCATCTAATCCCGAAATAATCCACTGTCTCCCAGCTCAGCGTCTAATCCTGAAATAATCCACTGTCTCCCAGCTCAGCGTCTAATCCCGAAATAATCCACTGTCTCCCAGCTCAGCGTCTAATCCCGAAATAATCCACTGTCTCCCAGCTCAGCGTCTAATCCCGAAATAATCCACTGTCTCCCAGCTCAGCGTCTAATCCCGAAATAATCCACTGTCTCCCAGCTCAGCGTCTAATCCCGAAACAATCCACTGTCTCCCAGCTCAGCGTCTAATCCCCAAACAATCCACTGTCTCCCAGCTCAGCGTCTAATCCCGAAACAATCCACTGTCTCCCAGCTCAGCGTCTAATCCCGAAATAATCCACTGTCTCCCAGCTCAGCGTCTAATCCCGAAATAATCCACTGTCTCCCAGCTCAGCGTCTAATCCCGAAATAATCCACTGTCTCCCAGCTCAGCATCTAATCCCGAAACAATCCACTGTCTCCCAGCTCAGCATCTAATCCCGAAATAATCCACTGTCTCCCAGCTCAGCGTCTAATCCCGAAATAATCCACTGTCTCCCAGCTCAGCGTCTAATCCCGAAACAATCCACTGTCTCCCAGCTCAGCGTCTAATCCCGAAACAATCCACTGTCTCCCAGCTCAGCGTCTAATCCCGAAACAATCCACTGTCTCCCAGCTCAGCGTCTAATCCCGAAATAATCCACTGTCTCCCAGCTCAGCGTCTAATCCCAAAATAATCCACTGTCTCCCAGCTCAGCGTCTAATCCCGAAATAATCCACTGTCTCCCAGCTCAGCATCTAATCCCGAAATAATCCACTGTCTCCCAGCTCAGCATCTAATCCCGAAACAATCCACTGTCTCCCAGCTCAGCGTCTAATTCCGAAATAATTTATTGTTTTTTAGTTTAGTATTTAATCCCGAAATAATCCACTGTCTCCCAGCTCAGCGTCTAATCCCGAAATAATCCACTGTCTCCCAGCTCAGCGTCTAATTCCGAAATAATTTATTGTTTTTTAGTTTAGTATTTAATCCCGAAATAATCCACTGTCTCCCAGCTCAGCGTCTAATCCCGAAATAATCCACTGTCTCCCAGCTCAGCGTCTAATCCGAAACAATCCACTGTCTCCCAGCTCAGCATCTAATCCCGAAACAATCCACTGTCTCCCAGCTCAGCATCTAATCCCGAAATAATCCACTGTCTCCCAGCTCAGCGTCTAATCTGAAATAATCCACTGTCTCCCAGCTCAGCGTCTAATCCCGAAATAATCCACTGTCTCCCAGCTCAGCGTCTAATCCCGAAATAATCCACTGTCTCCCAGCTCAGCGTCTAATCCCGAAATAATCTACTGTCTCCCAGCTCAGCGTCTAATCCCGAAATAATCCACTGTCTCCCAGCTCAGCGTCTAATCCCGAAATAATCCACTGTCTCCCAGCTCAGCGTCTAATCCCCAAACAATCCACTGTCTCCCAGCTCAGCGTCTAATCCCGAAACAATCCACTGTCTCCCAGCTCAGCGTCTAATCCCGAAATAATCCACTGTCTCCCAGCTCAGCGTCTAATCCCGAAATAATCCACTGTCTCCCAGCTCAGCGTCTAATCCCGAAATAATCCACTGTCTCCCAGCTCAGCATCTAATCCCGAAATAATCCACTGTCTCCCAGCTCAGCATCTAATCCCGAAATAATCCACTGTCTCCCAGCTCAGCGTCTAATCCCGAAATAATCCACTGTCTCCCAGCTCAGCATCTAATCCCGAAATAATCCACTGTCTCCCAGCTCAGCATCTAATCCCGAAATAATCCATTGTCTCCCAGCTCATCATCTAATCCCGAAATAATCCACTGTCTCCCAGCTCAGCGTCTAATCCCAAAATAATCCACTGTCTCCCAGCTCAGCATCTAATCCCGAAATAATCCACTGTCTCCCAGCTCAGCATCTAATCCCGAAATAATCCACTGTCTCCCAGCTCAGCATCTAATCCCGAAATAATCCACTGTCTCCCAGCTCAGCGTCTAATCCCAAAATAATCCACTGTCTCCCAGCTCAGCGTCTAATCCCGAAATAATCCACTGTCTCCCAGCTCAGCATCTAATCCCGAAATAATCCACTGTCTCCCAGCTCAGCATCTAATCCCGAAATAATCCACTGTCTCCCAGCTCAGCATCTAATCCCGAAATAATCCACTGTCTCCCAGCTCAGCATCTAATCCCGAAATAATCCACTGTCTCCCAGCTCAGCATCTAATCCCGAAATAATCCACTGTCTCCCAGCTCAGCATCTAATCCCGAAATAATCCACTGTCTCCCAGCTCAGCGTCTAATCCCGAAATAATCCAGTCTCCCAGCTCAGCGTCTAATCCCGAAATAATCCACTGTCTCCCAGCTCAGCGTCTAATCCCGAAATAATCCACTGTCTCCCAGCTCAGCGTCTAATCCCGAAATAATCCACTGTCTCCCAGCTCAGCATCTAATCCCGAAATAATCCACTGTCTCCCAGCTCAGCGTCTAATCCCGAAATAATCCACTGTCTCCCAGCTCAGCATCTAATCCCGAAACAATCCACTGTCTCCCAGCTCAGCATCTAATCCCGAAATAATCCACTGTCTCCCAGCTCAGCATCTAATCCCAACACGTTCACCAAATCATTCACAATACAACTGATTACAAACCAAAAATGAAGTTGTGGGAAAAAAGGAGAAATATAAAATAAGTGGGGTAGGGGAGGGAAGAATGGAGGGAGGGTGTGATGGGGTAGGGGAGGAGTGGAGGGTGGGGTGGGGGAGGAGTGGAGGGTGGGGTAGGGGAGGAGTGGAGGGTGGGGTAGGGGAGGAGTGGAGGGTGGGGTAGGGGAGGAGTGGAGGGTGGGGTGGGGGAGGAGGGAAGGGTGGGGTAGGGGAGGAGGGGAGGGTGGGGTAGGGGAGGAGGGAAGGGTGGGGTAGGGGAGGAGGGGAGGGTGGGGTAGGGGAGGAGGGAAGGGTGGGGTAGGGGAGGAGGGGAGGGTGGGGTAGGGGAGGAGGGAAGGGTGGGGTAGGGGAGGAGGGGAGGGTGGGGTAGGGGAGGAGGGAAGGGTGGGGTAGGGGAGGAGGGGAGGGTGGGGTAGGGGAGGAGGGAAGGGTGGGGTAGGGGAGGGAAGGGTGGGGTAGGGAGGAGGGTGGGGTGGGTAGGGGAGGGTGGGGTCGGGGAGGAGTGGAGGGTGGGGTAGGGGAGGAGGGAAGGGTGGGGTAGGGGAGGAGGGAAGGGTGGGGTAGGGGAGGGGAGGGTGGGTGGGGAGGAGGGGAGGGTGGGGTAGGGGAGGAGGGAGGGTGGGGTAGGGGAGGAGGGAAGGGTGGGGTAGGAGGACGAGGCAAGGGGAAGGAAGGGGAGAACGGAGGGAGGGTGGGGTAGGGAGGAGGGGAGGGTGGGGTAGGGGAGGAGGGTGGGGTGGGGTAGGGGAGGGTGGGTCGGGGAGGAGTG
>NC_091984.1:242005851-242059936 GCF_044704955.1 Pristiophorus japonicus | reverse complement strand
GTAACCCTCGATGACATGGGGTGACTGGGGAAGGACAGCGTGCCGTGGGTTTTAGGCGAGGCACGTTACTGAGCGGTGCGTGAGGGTCTGAGCCGCGAACGCCCCTCGCAGACTCTTACCTCAAAACTGACGGCGTGGCCGACTCCACAGATGTGATGACGTGTTTGACCCCCGTGTTCTGGAGAACACTGGGTCTCAGCTGGATATTGTCGTGTGTGAGAGGCGAGTGTGTGAGGGGCGAGTGTGTGAGGGGCGAGTGTGCGAGGGGCGAGTGTGCGAGGGGTGAGTGTGTGTGCAGGTGGGGATGGGCCGCGGGTCGAGTCCCTTCTTCAGCACCTGAAACAAAACAAAAAGCACAGGGTTAGAACGGCAGGGGTTGACAGTGAGGGGGGGGTTACTGACAGTGAGGGGGGGGTTACTGACAGTGAGGGGGGGGGTTACTGACAGTGAGGGGGGGGTTACTGACAGTGAGGGGGGGGGTTACTGACAGTGAGGGGGGGGTTACTGACAGTGAGGGGGGGGTTACTGACAGTGAGGGGGGGGTTACTGACAGTGAGGGGGGGGGGTTACTGACAGTGAGGGGGGGTTACTGACAGTGAGGGGGGGGTTACTGACAGTGAGGGGGGGGGGTTACTGACAGTGAGGGGGGGGTTACTGACAGTGAGGGGGGGGTTACTGACAGTGAGGGGTTGGGGGGGTTACTGACAGTGAGGGGGGTGACGGGGGGTTACTGACAGTGGGGGGGGGTTACTGACAGTGGGGGGGGGTTTCTGACAGTGGGGGGGGGTTACTGACAGTGGGGGGGGGTTACTGACAGTGAGGGGGGGGTTACTGACAGTGAGGGGGGGGGTTACTGACAGTGGGGGGGGGGTTACTGACAGTGAGGGGGGGGGTTACTGACAGTGGGGGGGGGTTACTGACAGTGGGGGGGGGTTACTGACAGTGAGGGGGGGGGTTACTGACAGTGGGGGGGGGTTACTGACAGTGAGGGGGGGGGTACTGACAGTGAGGGGGGGGTTACTGACAGTGAGGGGGGGGTTACTGACAGTGAGGGGGGGGTACTGACAGTGGGGGGGGGGTTACTGACAGTGAGGGGGGGGTACTGACAGTGAGGGGGGGGTACTGACAGTGGGGGGGGGGTAGGGGTTACTGACAGTGGGGGGGGGGTTACTGACAGTGAGGGGGGGGGTACTGACAGTGGGGGGGGGGGTTACTGACAGTGGGGGGGGGTTACTGACAGTGAGGGGGGGGGGTTACTGACAGTGAGGGGTAGGGGGGGGTTACTGACAGTGAGGGGGGGGGTTACTGACAGTGAGGGGGGGGGGTTACTGACAGTGAGGGGGGGGGTTACTGACAGTGAGGGGGGGGGGGTTACTGACAGTGAGGGGGGTCTGACAGAGGGGGGGTTACTGACAGTGAGGGGGGGGTTACTGACAGTGAGGGGGGGGGTTACTGACAGTGGGGGGGGGTTACTGACAGTGAGGGGGGGGGTTACTGACAGTGAGGGGGGGGGGTTACTGACAGTGGGGGGGGGGTTACTGACAGTGAGGGGGGGGTTACTGACAGTGAGGGGGGGGGTTACTGACAGTGGGGGGGGGGGTTACTGACAGTGAGGGGGGGGTTACTGACAGTGAGGGGGGGGGGGTTACTGACAGTGGGGGGGGGTTACTGACAGTGAGGGGGGGGGTTACTGACAGTGAGGGGGGGGGGGTTACTGACAGTGAGGGGGGGGGTTACTGACAGTGAGGGGGGGGGTTACTGACAGTGAGGGGGGGGGGTTACTGACAGTGGGGGGGGGGTTACTGACAGTGAGGGGGGGTTACTGACAGTGGGGGGGGGGGGTTACTGACAGTGAGGGGGGGGTTACTGACAGTGGGGGGTGGTGGGGGGGAGGGAGAGCGTCACACTGAGAGACTAACAGACCCAGTGTGAACATCGCTGCTTGTGCTGGACACCGAGGGCTGGATAGTAACAGCGGGGAGCGGGCGGGGGAGGGGTAAATGTGGGGAGCGGGCGGGGGAGGGGTAAATGTGGGGAGCGGGCGGGGGAGGGGGTAAATGTGGGGAGTGGGCCGGGGAGGGGTACATGTGGGGAGCGGACGGGGGAGGGGTACATGTGGGGAGCGGGCGGGGGAGGTGTACATGTGGGGAGCGGACGGGGGAGGGGTACATGTGGGCAACGGGCGGGGGAGGGGTACATGTGGGGAGCGGACGGGGGAGGGGGTACATGTGGGGAGAGGGCGGGGGAGGGGTACATGTGGGGAGCGGGCGGGGAGGGGTACATGTGGGGAGAGGGCGGGGGAGGGGTACATGTGGGGAGCGGGCGGGGGGAGGGGTACATGTGGGGAGTGGGCCGGGGAGGGGTACCTGTGGGGAGCGGGCGGGGAGGGGTACATGTGGGGAGCGGGCGGGGGAGGGGGTACATGTGGGGAGCGGGCGGGGGAGGGGTACATGTGGGGAGAGGGCGGGGAGGGGTACATGTGGGCAGCGGGCGGGGAGGGGTACATGTGGGGAGCGGGCGGGGGAGGGGTACATGTGGGGAGCGGGCGGGGGAGGGGTACATGTGGGGAGCGGGCGGGGGAGGGGTACATGTGGGGAGCGGGCGGGGGAGGGGTACATGTGGGGAGAGGGCGGGGGAGGGGTACATGTGGGGAGCGGGCGGGGGAGGGGTACATGTGGGGAGCGGGCGGGGAGGGGTACATGTGGGGAGCGGGCGGGGGAGGGGTACATGTGGGGAGCGGGCGGGGGAGGGGTACATGTGGGGAGCGAGCGGGGGAGGGGTACATGTGGGGAGAGGGCGGGGGAGGGGTGGAGCCCCTCTGTCACTGTTGGTGAGATTGGGGCCGACCGGTGACCGGGATCCCGATTTACTCTCCCCGTTTCCCGGGGCTCGGGATTCCCGCCGGGAAAGGGGGCGAGGGCTGCAGCACCCCCCCTGCCTTCTGCTGCAGAACTCGTGGGCGGGGGGGGGCACAGTGCTTCCCTCCCCCGCAACCCCCCCACCCCTGCCCCCCCAGCTCGCACCATACACCCCGCTCCCCCCTCCCCCACTATACCGCTCAGTCCCGCACTCTGACCCCGCGTCCCCTCGAGTCTTTAAGCTCTTACTGGATCTCCATAGGGATGCGTGTTCGGTGACGGCAATAACCGACTGCACAGCCCTCTCTCGCTCCCTCTCTCGCTCCGAGCTCGGGGCTCCAGGCATTTTGCTGACATGAGCGACTCCACCTGACAGAGAGAAATAAACGGGCGGAATTAAGAGAATCCCAGCTTGACCCAGAGCAATCGATGGACGCAATGTCCCCAAACGTCATCTTCACAATCTATTCTACCCCATCAGCAATATCCATCCACCCCAGTCCCACTGTCCACCCCGGTCACTCCCAGTCCCACTGTCCACCCCGGTCACTCCCAGTCCCACTGTCCACCCCTGGTCACTCCCGGTCCCACTGTTCACCCCGGTCACTCCCGGTCCCACTGTCCACCCCCGGTCCCACTGTTCACCCTGGTCACTCCCGGTCCCACTGTCCACCCCGGTCACTCCCAGTCCCACTGTCCACCCTGGTCACTCCCGGTCCCACTGTTCATCCCGGTCACTCCCAGTCCCACTGTCCACCCCGGTCACTCCCGGTCCCACTGTTCACCCCGGTCACTCCACCCCGGTCACTCCCAGTCCCACTGTCCACCCCAGTCACTTCCGGTCCCACTGTCCACCCTGGTCACTCCCAGTCCCACTGTCCACCCCTGGTCACTCCCGGTCACTCCCAGTCCCACTGTCCACCCTGGTCACTCCCGGTCACTCCCGGTCACTCCCGGTCACTCCCGGTCACTCCCAGTCCCACTGTCCACCCCTGGTCACTCCCGGTCACTCCCGGTCACTCCCGGTCTCACTGTCCACCCCCGGTCACTCCCGGTCTCACTGTCCACCCCCGGTCACTCCCAGTCTCACTGTCCACCCCCGGTCACCCCCGGTCACTCCCGGTCACTCCCGGTCACTCCCAGTCACTCCCAGTCCCACTGTCCACCCCTGGTCACTCCCGGTCACTCCCGGTCACTCCCGGTCTCACTGTCCACCCCCGGTCACTCCCGGTCTCACTGTCCACCCCCGGTCACTCCCAGTCTCACTGTCCACCCCCGGTCACTCCCGGTCTCACTGTCCACCCCCGGTCACTCCCAGTCCCAATGTCCACTCCTGGTCACTCCCGGTCTCACTGGTCACTCCCAGTCCCACTGTCCTCCCCCGGTCACTCCCAGTCTCACTATCCACTCCCGGTCAATCCCAGTCCCACTGTCCACTCCTGGTCTCAATGGTCACTCCCAGTCCCACTGTCCTCTCCCGGTCACTCCCAGTCCCAATGTCCACTCCTGGTCACTCCCAGTCTCACTATCCACCCCCGGTCACTCCCAGTCTCACTATCCACCCCCGGTCACTCCCAGTCCCAATGTCCACTCCTGGTCACTCCCGGTCTCACTGGTCACTCCCAGTCCCAATGTCCACTCCAAGTCACTCCCAGTCCCAATGTCCACTCCCGGTCACTCCCAGTCTCACTATCCACTCCCGGTCACTCCCAGTCCCAATGTCCACTCCCGGTCACTCCCAGTCCCACTGTCCACCCCGGTCACTCCCAGTCTCACTGTCCACCCCCGGTCACTCCCGGTCTCACTGTCCACCCCCGGTCACTCCCAGTCCCAATGTCCACTCCTGGTCACTCCCGGTCTCACTGGTCACTCCCAGTCCCACTGTCCTCCCCCGGTCACTCCCAGTCTCACTATCCACTCCCGGTCAATCCCAGTCCCACTGTCCACTCCTGGTCTCAATGGTCACTCCCAGTCCCACTGTCCTCTCCCGGTCACTCCCAGTCCCAATGTCCACTCCTGGTCACTCCCAGTCTCACTATCCACCCCCGGTCACTCCCAGTCTCACTATCCACCCCCGGTCACTCCCAGTCCCAATGTCCACTCCTGGTCACTCCCGGTCTCACTGGTCACTCCCAGTTCCAATGTCCACTCCTGGTCACTCCCAGTCCCAATGGTCACTCCCGGTCACTCCCAGTCTCACTATCCACTCCCGGTCACTCCCAGTCCCAATGTCCACTCCCGGTCACTCCCAGTCCCAATGTCCACTCCCGGTCACTCCCAGTCTCACTATCCACTCCCGGTCACTCCCAGTCCCACTGTCCACTCCTGGTCACTCCCTGTCACCCCCCCCCGGCTGAGGGCCAGGTTGTACGCGCGGTGTGATGACCGCGGGTGGGTGTTTACCGGGTGACAGTGGGGAGCTGCTGTAAGGCCGGGTGGTGAAGTGCGGAGGGGCTCCAGGGATGTAGGTGATACGGTCCATGGGGGGGCTGCTGGATCCTGCTGGGGGTTGTACCAGGACAGGGAGATGGGGAACCTGAGACAGGTCGATGATTCCTGCAAAACAGGCCACATACAACTTTAAACACACCTGCGCCAGTTTGTACAAATATCTTCGAGAAAGATGGCAAAAAATGCAACGAGAGGTTGAGACACTGATGGTCAAGGTGTTTGAGACCGGCCCAGACTGGTGCTGACCATCACTATCCGAGCCCCACTACCTGACCAATACAAGAAGATATTAAAGATATTTAAAGCTTTAAAACTAATAAAATGGCAAGTGGTGACCTGTGAACAAACGCTGCTCTAGGATGTGGGTTTTACTGACAGCGGCAGGTTACTCAAACACTGCAATGTGTGGCACTGAACGGTCGAGTCAGGCTGTGGGGCCGGTCCTCAGGGTCACACCGGACTGCCTGCTCTGGGCATCAGTGTGCATCGACTCTCACTGCATTCCCTGTTAGTGTCGTCAACACAACTCCCCCACAGGGGCAGTGTCCCTGGGGGGGGGGCAGTGTCCCTGGGGGGGGGGCAGTGTCCCTGGGGGGGGGGCAGTGTCCCTGGGGGGGGGGCAGTGTCCCTGGGGAGGGGGGCAGTGTCCCTGGGGGGGGGGGGGCAGTGTCCCTGGGGAGGGGGCAGTGTCCCTGGGGGGGGGGGGCAGTGTCCCTGGGGAGGGGGGGGGCAGTGTCCCTGGGGGGGGGGCAGTGTCCCTGGGGGGGGGCAGTGTCCCTGGGGGGTGGGGGGGGCAGTGTCCCTGGGGGGGGGCAGTGTCCCTGGGGAGGGGGCAGTGTCCCTGGGGGGGGGGGCAGTGTCCCTGGGGAGGGGGCAGTGTCCCTGGGGAGGGGGCAGTGTCCCTGGGGAGGGGGGGGGGCAGTGTCCCTGGGGGGGGGGGGCAGTGTCCCTGGGGAGGGGGGGGGGCAGTGTCCCTGGGGAGGGGGGGGGCAGTGTCCCTGGGGGGGGGGGGGGCAGTGTCCCTGGGGAGGGGGGGGGGCAGTGTCCCTGGGGGGGGGGGGGCAGTGTCCCTGGGGAGGGGGGGGGGCAGTGTCCCTGGGGGGGGGGGGCGCAGTGTCCCTGGGGGGGGGGGGCAGTGTCCCTGGGGAGGGGGGGGGGCAGTGTCCCTGGGGGGGGGGGGCAGTGTCCCTGGGGAGGGGGGGGGGGCAGTGTCCCTGGGGAGGGGGGGGGCAGTGTCCCTGGGGGGGGGGGGGCAGTGTCCCTGGGGGGGGGGGGGGCAGTGTCCCTGGGGGGGGGGGGGGGGCAGTGTCCCTGGGGGGGGGGGGGGGGGGGCAGAGTCCCTGGGGGGGCCGCAGTGTCCCGGGGGGGGGGGGCCGCAGTGTCCCGGGGGCAGAGTCCCTGGGGGGGCCGCAGTGTCCCTGGGGGGGGGGGGGCCAGAGTCCCTGGGGGGGGCCGCAGTGTCCCTGGGGGGGGGGGGGGTGGGCAGTGTCCCTGGGGGGGGGGTGGGCAGTGTCCCTGGGGGGGGGGCAGTGTCCCTGGGGGGGGGGGGCAGTGTCCCTGGGGGCCGCAGTGACCCTGGGGGCGGGGCGCAGGCCGAGAATGTTCACCATTACATTTACATTCAAAATAGAAATCCCAACTGGAGGGAACAGAGGGGAGAGAGGGATGGGGAACGGAGGGAGGGACGGGGAACGGAGGGAGGGATGGGGAACGGAGGGAGGGACGGGGAACGGAGGGAGGGAGGGAGGGATGGGGAACGGAGGGAGGGACGGGAACGGAGGGAGGGAGGGGGAACGGAGGGAGGGAGGAGGGGAGGGGAACTGAGGGAGGGAGGGATGGAGAATGGAGGGAGGGAGGGACGGGGAACGGAGGGAGGGAGGGGAACGGAGGGAGGGAGGGGGAACGGAGGGAGGAGGGATGGAGAATGGAGGGAGGGAGGGACGGGGAACAGAGGGAGGGAGGGGGAACGGAGGGAGGGAGGGACGGGAACGGAGGAGGGAGGGACGGGGAACGGAGGGAGGGACGGGGAACGGAGGGAGGGGAGGGAACGGAGGGAGGGACGGGGAACGGAGGGAGGGAGGGACGGGGAACGCTTTAATGAGAGAAAATGAAGGAAAGCAACCCTTGGCATTGAGGTAGCGCCTGGCACAACATCCCGAAGCCCTGTGCTGCCAACGTGGAACTTTCGAAGTGTAGCACAAAGCATCTGAAATTAATTTAACAATTTTGGAATTTAAATTCGAAAGGTCCGCGCAAAATTAAGATGTGTTACATCTCGCACAACCCGTCCGCCAAGGCCTGTCCGTTCCCCTGACGACGGCAGGAGCGGGGGGCGAATACCGAAAGGCCCAGGCAGCGCACAGTGCTCAGGGTGCAGGGCTTACCTCGAGGACTGGTGGAATAGCCCAGACTGAGCGCTTGCTCCCGAGGGGACAGTCCCCGGATCATCTCCGCCCGATGGGCCATGGCGGCTGTGGCTGCATGGTGCATGTGCTGCGAGGTGATGTAATCATTCAGAATGGTCTGTCTGGTCTCCATGGCAGCAGCTTCAGGGCAGCCCCGCAGCAGGTAGGGCCCGTAGGGGTGAGGGTAACCTGGGGCAGGGCTCAGGTGTCGAGGGAGGCAGTACGTAGCTGGAGAAACATGGGAATAAAACCTTAATCACCGGCTCGGATTCCAGTCCTTTTCAGCAGCAAACTCTTCAATTTTCTGCTTTCAATAACCCGATAGGTCTTCGAGAATTCAGACCAGGCCGAGCGGGGAGACAGGGCCCGAGACCAGGCCGAGCGGGGAGACAGGGCCCGAGACCAGGCCGAGCGGGGAGACAGGGCCCGAGACCAGGCCGAGCGGGAGACAGGGCCCGAGACCAGGCCGAGCGGGGAGACAGGGCCCGAGACCAGGCCGAGCGGGGAGACAGGGCCCGAGACCAGGCCGAGCGGGGAGACAGGGCCCGAGACCAGGCCGAGCGGGGAGACAGGGCCCGAGACCAGGCCGAGCGGGGAGACAGGGCCCGAGACCAGGCCGAGCGGGGAGACAGGGCCCCGAGACCAGGCCGAGCGGGGAGACAGGGCCCGAGACCAGGCCGAGCGGGGAGACAGGGCCCGAGACCAGGCCGAGCGGGGAGACAGGGCCCCGAGACCAGGCCGAGCGGGGAGACAGGGCCCGAGACCAGGCCGAGCGGGGAGACAGGGCCCGAGACCAGGCCGAGCGGGGAGACAGGGCCCGAGACCAGGCCAAGCGGGGAGACAGGGCCCGAGACCAGGCCGAGCGGGGAGACAGGGCCCGAGACCAGGCCGAGCGGGGAGACAGGGCCCGAGACCAGGCCGAGCGAGATGCCTAGGCGCCGATTCAAAAACAACAACAAAAAAATCAAAGACTGTGTCAGAAGAGAGCAGGCAGGTGATTGGTTGGTGAGTATTACAGCTTTTCTTTGCTGTCTAAGTTAGGGAAGGGGGTTAAATTAAGAGCGGAGAGACTGTAAATTGCTCGTACTTTTTGAATTAATAACTTAAACATAAAATAATTAAACAATGAAACTAAAATATTGATTGAATAAAAATTAACCAGTTAATTAATAAATAAAAAAGGTTAGAGATGGCCAGGCAGCTGGTGTGTGGTAACTGCTGCGTGTGGGAGTTGTTGGAGAGCATGGCGATCCCGAGCAAACACATTCACAGTGAGTGTCTGCAGCTCGAGCAAGTTCGGCTCACGTTGTTGGGCCAGAGTCCGAGAGGGGGAGATTACCTGGACACTTTGTTCCAGGAGGCGGTCACACCATTAAGGTTAAGCAGTACTTTAGAGCTCATCAATGGTCAGGGACAGGAGGGTGTGACTGCGAGTCAGGACGGTATGGGGTCCCAGGAGGCAGTGATGGAGGAGCCCCGGCCCTTGACCCTGTCCAACTTGCTGCCTGTATGTATGAAAACCAAGACTGCAGGGAGGATGGGCAAACTGACCACGGCACCGTGGGACAAGGGGTCATCCAAGTGGGGGTAGAAGAAAGGAATGTGTTAGTGTCAGGGGAGAGTACAGTCGGGGGAGAGTACAGTCGGGGGAGAGTACAGTCAGGGGAAGTACAGTCAGGGAGAGTACAGTCAGGGGAAGTACAGTCAGGGAGAGTACAGTCAGGGAGAGTACAGTCAGGGAGAGTACAGTCAGGGTGAGTACAGTCAGGGTGAGTACAGTCAGGGAGAGTACAGTCAGGGTGAGTACAGTCAGGGTGAGTACAGTCAGGGAGAGTACAGTCAGGGAGAGTACAGTCAGGGTGAGTACAGTCAGGGAGAGTACAGTCAGGGGAAGTACAGTCAGGGAGAGTACAGTCAGGGAGAGTACAGTCAGGGTGAGTACAGTCAGGGAGAGTACAGTCAGGGTGAGTACAGTCAGGGTGAGTACAGTCGGGGGAGAGTACAGTCAGGGGAAGTACAGTCAGGGAGAGTACAGTCAGGGAGAGTACAGTCAGGGAGAGTACAGTCGGGGAGAGTACAGTCGGGGGGAGTACAGTCGGGGGGAGTACAGTCGGGGGGAGTACAGTCAGGGTGAGTACAGTCAGGGTGAGTACAGTCAGGGAGAGTACAGTCAGGGAGAGTACAGTCGGGGAGAGTACAGTCGGGGGGAGTACAGTCAGGGTGAGTACAGTCAGGGAGAGTACAGTCAGGGGAAGTACAGTCAGGGAGAGTACAGTCAGGGAGAGTACAGTCAGGGAGAGTACAGTCAGGGAGAGTACAGTCAGGGAGAGTACAGTCGGGGAGAGTACAGTCGGGGGGAGTACAGTCGGGGGGAGTACAGTCGGGGTGAGTACAGTCAGGGTGAGTACAGTCAGGGTGAGTACAGTCAGGGTGAGTACAGTCAGGGTGAGTACAGTCAGGGTGAGTACAGTCAGGGGGATAGATACTGTTCTCTGCAGCCACGACAGGGAGTTCCAGATGTTGTGTTGCCTGCCCGGGGCCAGGGTTAAGGATATCTCCTCGTGGCTGGGGAAGGACTTGGAGTGGGAGGGGGAGGGGGAGGATCCAGTTGCCATGGTCCACATAGGAACCAGTGACAAAGGTAGAACTAAGAATGAGGTTCTGCTGAGGTGGTTTGAGGAGCTAGGGTCTAAATTAATAAGCCAAAACTCAAGGGTAATAATCTCTGGATTACTACCTGAGCCACACGCAAATTGGCTCAGGGTCAAGCAGGTCAGAGAGTTAAATGCGTGGCTCAAGGAGTGGTGTGGGAGGAAGGGTTTCAATTCACGGGACACTGGCACCAGTACTGGGGAAAGAGGGAGCTGTTCTGTCGAGACGGGCTTCACTGAAACCGGGCTGGGACCTCGAGGCTTCACTACTCCAACGCACTCCTGGCTGGCGAATCAAAAATAGGAAGTAGCAAAAGTAAAAGTTGGTCCCTTAGAGGCTGAGACAGGAGAAATTATTATGGCGAATAAGGAAATGGGAGAAACGTAAACAAATATCTTGTATCTGTCCACACAGTAAAAGATGCAAAAAGCTTATCTAAAATGATGGGGAACCAAGGGTGTAATGATGGTGAGGAACTTAATATAACTAATATAAGTAGGGAAAAGATACTAGAGAAACCAATGGGACTGAAAAGCGACAAATCCCCTGGACCTGACGGCCTACACCTTGGGCTCGAAAGGAGGAAGCTGCAGAGATAGTTGATACATTGGATTTGATCTTTCAAAATTCCCCAGATTCTACAACGGTCCCAGTGATTGGAAGGTAGAAAATATAACCCCGCTATTCAAGAAAGGAGGGAGAGAGAAACCCAGGAACTACAGGCCAGTTAGTCTGACACCAGTTGTTGGGAAAATGCTGAAATCCATTGTTAAGGAAGTGGTATCAGAGCACTCAGAAAATCATAACATGATTAGGCAGAGTCAACACGCTTTTATGAAAGGGAAATCATGTTGGACAAATTTATTAAGAGTTTTTTGAGGATGTAACGAGCGGGGTAGATAAAGGGGAACCAGTGGATGTAGTATATTTGGATTTCCAAAAGGTATTCGATGAGGTGCCATATAAAAGGTAAGGGCTCATGGGATTGGGGGTAACATAGTAGTATGGATAGAGGATTGGTGTGGGAGTGTGCAGGAGTGTGTGGCATGGGAGAGGGGC
Organism: Pristiophorus japonicus; assembly: GCF_044704955.1. NCBI lineage: Eukaryota > Metazoa > Chordata > Chondrichthyes > Pristiophoridae > Pristiophorus > Pristiophorus japonicus. The sequence continues at coordinate 242,048,511 of NC_091984.1, read as the reverse complement.
GAAGGGGATGGCGTAAGGGGAAGGGGGAGGAATGTTGAGTGGGGGCGACTCATAAAATAGTAAATTTAGAGGAATTTAATAAAAGTTAGATTAAATCTGTAAATGGGCAACAGCAGCAGATGTGTTTGAGGGGCGACATACTGCAAGAAAAATACACATCTCATACAAAGAATGAGACAAAAATAGCTGAAGGGGGGTTTGGAGTGGAAGTGGGGTTGGAAGGATTTTGGGGTTTGGAGGGGTTTTGGGGTTTGGAGGGGTTTTGGGGTTGGAGGGGTTTTGGAGTTGGAGGGGTTTTGGAGTTGGAGGAGTTTTGGGGTTGGAGGGGTTTTGGGGTTGGAGGAGTTTTGGGATTGGAGGGGTTTTGGGATTGGAGGAGTTTTGGGATTGGAGGGGTTTTGGGATTGGAGGGGTTTTGGGGTTGGAGGGGTTTTGGGGGTTGGAGGGGTTTTGGGGGTTGGAGGGGTTTTGGGGTTGGAGGGGTTTTGGGGTTGGAGGGGTTTTGGGGTTGGAGGGGTTTTGGGGTTGGAGGGGTTTTGGGGTTGGAGGGGTTTTGGGGTTGGAGGGGTTTTGGGGTTGGAGGGGTTTTGGGGTTGGAGGGGTTTTGGGGTTGGAGGGGTTTTGGGGTTGGAAGGGTTTTGGGGTTGGAGGGGTTTTGGGGTTGGAGGGGTTTTGGGGCTGTTCATGAACGCAACACTTAACGTCAAGACAAAGTGGAGTAGCATTCGAGGTAAGTGGGGTGATCAGTTAGTTTGCCAAATCAGTCATGCATCAGTCTAAGGAAGTGACCCTAAAACTGGAGAGGTCAGTGGTCTGGCCACACCTTGAGGCTTGATCCAGTTGTGGTCATTCAGACAGAAGGGACCTGGAGTCAGTGCAAAGAGCCATAGGCTGACCATTGTGGAGAGGTGGGAGAAAGTGGGGCAATGGACAGGGCACCAGAGATGGCCATTGGGATTGTTCAATAACAGAAATGGTGAAGACAGAGCAGGGTTTGAAGGTAATCCAAGAGGCTACAGATTGAAACGGATTATCTTTCAGGCAGATGCTTGGAAGAATTGCAAGGCAGAATGCTGGTACCTGGAGGAGTGATGAAGGTGAAGGACCTTGAGCCAATCAGGAGGCAGCAGTGATGGAGGGAACAGGCAGGTATCTCGGAGTGGGCACTAAGATCGCGGAATGATCTTCCTCACCCACATTAACCGTCTTTCAAAAGATTCCCAATCTCCTGATTTTTATTTTGTGTATCCTGGGATTTGATCCCTTTGTCATTGGGAACAATTTTCCCCATCCACTGTCCTCTCATAACCCCGAGAGACAACAGTTGACGCCGTACCTGCTTCAAGCGGAATCCCTCGCGCCAGGGCAGCAGGGTCAAATGTCAGCGGGATGGAGCCATGGTATAAATCAGCGGCCGTCATTCTCCCGAGCAGCTGATCGTACGGGCTGTGGGCAAAGTGCTCTGGGAGCGCTCTGTGTGGCGATTTGGCAGAAGACATTTCCCTGGGCGTGGGGGTGGCCTTCTGCTCCTGAGAAACCACTTTTCCTGAGAAATTGGAGAAAGGAGATCGGTTAGACAAACAGAATCCTCGACACTCCGAACAGGGTCGCCCGTAGGGCAAAGAGAGCCTCACACCGACAGTGCCCAAGCCTATTCCGCCATTCAGTTCGATCACACAGCATCTACCCATCCAGCCCGTCTACCCTTGTCCAATGAAAATCTATCCATCTCAACTGTGACACTTTCAATCGACTACCAGCTTTAACAACCTCTTTCCCACCAGCCACCCTGTCCTCCAACCACTGTCTGTCCCACCTGTGACAGACTGTAATTCCTGTATTGGACTGTTCAGCCGTCTGAGAACTCACTGTTAGAGTGGAAGCAAGTCTTCCTGGATTCCGAGGGACTGCCGATGATGATGATGGTGAGTGAAGTGTTTCCTGACCACTCCTGAAGGGCCTGGCTCTAATTTTAAGGTTCTGCCCCCTTGTTCTGGACTCCCCCCCACCCCAGCAGAGGAAATGGTTTCTCTCCATCTTGTCCGTGAGGAATACTGACAACGCTGATATATTAATGTTGACATTCCAAGGGCTGCCACATCCCATCATTGGTAGGGCATCCCACATGGACAGAGGCACCATGTGGTCAGCGAACATCACGACTCTGGCTGAGATGGAAGGCCCATTTGTTACTATCAGTGGTGAGTCCAGTGTGACAATGGTGGGAATGTCGGTCACTGTGTCTGCTCATGATCGAAGGGCACCGTCCGAACTCTGACTATTCAGTCACTTCCTGGTCAAGGAGCAACCTGTTTGCTGGGAATTTACCAAAAACTACTGCTAAGAATGTTCTTATTTGTACTGGACATTGACACACTCAGTGAGTGAGCAAAACTGAGGCAGATGGAGTTCAGTGTGGGACAGTGTGAGGTTTATCCACTTTGGACCAACAAGCAATAAATCAGAGTACTTTCTCAAAGGCGAGAAGCTGGGAACTGTGGAGGGGCCGAGAGATTTAGAGGTACGAGCACAGAAATCACTAAACACTAGTGGGCAGCTACAGAAATAACCGAAAAGGCTGATGGATTGATGGCCTTATTCTCTGGGTCTAGAATACAAAGGGCAGCAAGTTCTGTTACGGCTGTAAAGTCTGGTCAGACCCCCCCCCCCATCTAGTGTTCTGTGTTCAGTCCCGGGCCCCACCCCTCGGGAGGATATTATCGGCCCCGGAGGGGGAGCAGCGCAGAGCCCACAGAATGGTACTGGGGCTTTGAGGGTTAAATTATAAGGAGCGGTTCCAGATACCTGCCTTGTATTCCCTGAGTTTAGAAGATTAAGGAATGATCTAATTGAGGTGTTTAGGATAATAAAATAATTCTATAGGAATCCTGCTTCACTATTTGTTCCAGAACAAGGGGACATGATTAAATTAGAGCCCGGCCGTTCAGGGGTTAAGTCAGGAAGCATTTCTTCACACAAAGGGTGCTGGGAATCTGGAACTCTCTCCCCCAAAAGGCAGTAGGTGCTGGGGGTAAATTGGAGCTTTCAAGACTGAGCTCGATAAGATTTTTGTTGGGTAAGAGTATCGAGGGATACGGAGCAAAGGAGGGTAAATGGAGTGAAGATACAGATCAGCTGTGATTGAGTAGCATGATGTAACAGGCTCAAGGGGCTGAATGGCCTCCTCTTGTTCCTGTGTAACAGGCTCGAGGGGCTGAATGGGCCTCCTCCTGTTCCTGTGTAACAGGCTCGAGGGGCTGAATGGGCTTCCTCATGTTCCTGTGTAACAGGCTCGAGGGGCTGAATGGGCCTCCTCATGTTCCTGTGTAACAGGCTCGAGGGGCTGAATGGGCCCCTCCAGTTCCTAATGTAACATTGCTGGTTAAAGAGGAGATTAATGCAATAGTTAGGAAAGACATTAGTTTGGATGATGTGGAATCTATATGGGGAGAGCTGCAGAACACTAAAGGGCAAAAAACATTAGTGGGAGTTGTGTACAGACCTCCAATCAGTAGTAGTGATGTTGGGGAGGGCATCAAACAGGAAATTAGGAGTGCATGCAATAAAGGTGCAGCAGTTATAATGGGTGACTTTAATATGCACATAGATTGGGCTAGCCAAACTGGAAGCAATACGGTGCAGGAGGATTTCCTGGAGTGCATAAGGGATGGTTTTCTAGACCAATATGTCGAGGAACCAACTAGGGGGGAGGCCATCTTAGACTGGGTGTTGTGTCATGAGAGAGGATTAATTAACAATCTCATTGTGCGAGGCCCCTTGGGGAAGAGTGACCATAATATGGTGGAATTCTGCATTAGGATGGAGAATGAAACAGTTAATTCAGAGACCATGGTCCAGAACTTAAAGAAGGGTAACTTTGAAGGTATGAGGCGTGAATTGGCTAAGATAGATTGGCGAATGATACTTAAGGGGTTGACTGTGGATGGGCAATGGCAGACATTTAGAGACCGCATGGATGAATTACAACAATTGTACATTCCTGTCTGGTGTAAAAATAAAAAAGGGAAGGTGGCTCAACTGTGGCTATCTAGGGAAATCAGGGATAGTATTAAAGCCAAGGAAATGGCATACAAATTGGCCAGAAATAGCAGCGAACCTGGGGACTGGGAGAAATTTAGAACTCAGCAGAGGAGGACAAAGGGTTTGATTAGGGCAGGGAAAATGGAGTACGAGAAGAAGCTTGCAGGGAACATTAAGGCGGATTGCAAAAGTTTCTATAGGTATGTAAAGAGAAAAAGGTTAGTAAAGACAAACGTAGGTCCCCTGCAGTCAGAATCAGGGGAAGTCATAACAGGGAACAAAGAAATGGCAGACCAATTGAACAAGTACATTGGTTCAGTATTCACTAAGGAGGACACAAACAACCTTCCGGATATAAAAGGGGTCAGAGGGTCTAGTAAGGAGGAGGAACTGAGGGAAATCTTTATCAGTCGGGAAATTGTGTTGGGGAAATTGATGGGATTGAAGGCCGATAAATCCCCAGGGCCTGATGGACTGCATCCCAGAGTACTTAAGGAGGTGGCCTTGGAAATAGCGGATGCATTGACAGTCATTTTCCAACATTCCATTGACTCTGGATCAGTTCCTATCGAGTGGAGGGTAGCCAATGTAACCCCACTTTCTAAAAAAGGAGGGAGAGAGAAAGCAGGGAATTATAGACCGGTCAGCCTGACCTCAGTAGTGGGTAAAATGATGGAATCAATTATTAAGGATGTCATAGCAGCGCATTTGGAAAATGGTGACATGATAGGTCCAAGTCAGCATGGATTTGTGAAAGGGAGATCATGCTTGACAAATCTTCTGGAATTTTTTGAGGATGTTTCCAGTAAAGTGGACAAAGGAGAACCAGTTGATGTGGTATATTTGGACTTTCAGAAGGCTTTCGACAAGGTCCCGCACAGGAGATTAATGTGCAAAGTTAAAGCACATGGGATTGGGGGTAGTGTGCTGACGTGGATTGAGAACTGGTTGTCAGACAGGAAGCAAAGAGTAGGAGTAAATGGGTACTTTTCAGAATGGCAGGCAGTGACTAGTGGGGTACCGCAAGGTTCTGTGCTGGGGCCCCAGCTGTTTACATTGTACATTAATGATTTAGACGAGGGGATTAAATGTAGTATCTCCAAATTTGCGGATGACACTAAGTTGGGTGGCAGTGTGAGCTGCGAGGAGGATGCTATGAGGCTGCAGAGTGACTTGGATAGGTTAGGTGAGTGGGCAAATGCATGGCAGATGAAGTATAATGTGGATAAATGTGAGGTTATCCACTTTGGTGGTAAAAACAGAGAGACAGACTATTATCTGAATGGTGACAGATTAGGAAAAGGGGAGGTGTAACGAGACCTGGGTGTCATGGTGCATCAGTCATTGAAGGTTGGCATGCAGGTACAGCAGGCGGTTAAGAAAGCAAATGGCATGTTGGCCTTCATAGCGAGGGGATTTGAGTACAGGGGCAGGGAGGTGTTGCTACAGTTGTATAGGGCCTTGGTGAGGCCACACCTGGAGTATTGCGTACAGTTTTGGTCTCCTAACTTGAGGAAGGACATTCTTGCTATTGAGGGAGTGCAGCGAAGATTCACCAGACTGATTCCCGGGATGGTGGGACTGACCTATCAAGAAAGACTGGATCAACTGGGCTTGTATTCACTGGAGTTCAGAAGAGTGAGAGGGGACCTCATAGAAACGTTTAAAATTCTGACGGGTTTGGACAGGTTTGATGCAGGAAGAATGTTCCCAATGTTGGGGAAGTCCAGAACCAGGGGTCACAGTCTAAGGATAAGGGGTAAGCCATTTAGGACTGAGATGAGGAGAAACTTCTTCACCCAGAGAGTGGTGAACCTGTGGAATTCTCTACCACAGAAAGTAGTTGAGGCCAATTCACTAAATATATTCAAAAGGGAGTTAGATGAAGTCCTTACTACTCGGGGGATCAAGGGTTATGGCGAGAAAGCAGGAAGCGGGTACTGAAGTTTCATGTTCAGCCATGAACTCATTGAATGGCGGTGCAGGCTAGAAGTGCTGAATGGCCTGCTCCTGCACCTATTTTCTATGTTTCTATGTAACAGGCTCGAGGGGCTGAATGGCCTCCTCCTGTTCCTGTGTAACAGACTCGAGGGACTGAATGGGCCTTCTTATGTTCCTGTGTAACAGGCTCGAGGGGCTGAACGGGCCTCCTCCTGTTCCTGTGTAACAGACTCGAGGGACTGAATGGCCTCCTCCTGTTCCTGTGTAACAGGCTCGAGGGGCTGAATGGGCCTCCTCCTGTTCCTGTGTAACAGGCTCGAGGGGCTGAATGGGCCTCCTCCTGTTCCTGTGTAACAGGCTCGAGGGGCTGAATGGGCCTCCTCCTGTTCCTGTGTAACAGGCTCGAGGGGCTGAATGGGCCTCCTCCTGTTCCTGTGTAACAGGCTCGAGGGGCTGAACGGGCCTCCTCCTGTTCCTGTGTAACAGACTCGAGGGACTGAATGGCCTCCTCCTGTTCCTGTGTAACAGACTCGAGGGGCTGAATGGGCCTCCTCTACAGTGAACATGTGCAAGATGTGCTGAAAACATTTGAAACAATTAATAATCGGGGAGATCAACCATGTGACCAGCACGTTCGCCAGAATTAACCAAGCAACGAACACAAGAACAGAATGAGAGGGTGAGAATGGCGAGCTTTGCCCTGTGGTATTCAGTAGCCCCCTGTCCCTGTGCCTCGCCCTGCCCTGCCACGATTCACCAGCTATCGGTGCCTCGCCCTCGAGCCCTTTACCTTCTTGTTGTCGGGAGGCTGCTTCTCGCATAGATACAGGGGAGCCTCTGTGTAAAGGCCCGTTATAATGCAGAGGTGTCCGATGGGCAGCCTGATAATCCTCATAGGAACGTGGGCTGATGTGAGACTTTGCAGCCTCGTGTATAATGACAGGAGCCCCTCGTACAATGGAGCCTGCACTACTAACGATGGAGCTCGGCCTGCTCGTTGGGCTCTCGGTATACCGAACCCTCTCCAACCCTCTCCCACCTTCCGACATCACGTCCAACTGGTGCGTGGGATGGAAGCCTCTACCCGGGCTGCTGATCAGCGATCGCACGTCGTGCTTCTTGGCCGCAGAACCAGACGGGCTGTTCTCACACTTCAGTGGCGTTCCCTGAGGGAGGAGAAAAACACAAAGTTATTGGCTCGAAAACTGGGGCCTTTTCCTCTGGACGGAGAAACTTAAAGCGGAGATTGGGACAGGAATCGGAGAGATTGGTGGCAAATCGGATACAAGGCTGTGGACTGAGCAACACCACTCGAAGAGCAAGGAGGAAATGAGAAGGAATGTTTTCACACCGAGGGATATTAGAAAATGGATACTTCACCGTTAAGGTTAGGGTTCGGGAATGTGTTTGTATAGAGGGTTCGGGTTAGGTAGGATTGGGGTTAGAGTTAGGGTTGGGATTGAGGGTGGGGTTTGGGGTCGAGGTCGAGGGTTAGTTAGGTGGGGTTGGTGTTGCGCTAGGGTTAGGGTTAGAGTTGGGGTCGGGTTAGGGTTAGGGGAGGGGGTTAGGGTTAGTTAGGTGGGGTTGGTGATGCGCTAGGGTTAGGGTTAGAGTTGGGGTGGGGGTTAGGGTTAGTTAGGTGGGGTTGGTGTTGCGCTAGGGTTAGGGTTAGAGTTGGGGTCGGAGTTAGGGTTAGTTAGGTGGGGTTGGGGATATGTATAGAGGCAGGAGCGAGCAATGTAAACAGGCCTGTTCCTGGCCGAGGCCCACACAGCAGCTGTGGCTCTCAGTAAACGCGCAGTACAACATACCCAGGGTCCTCGCTGCCTCATGAACTGCAGTGCCCCATTAATGCAGGTCCAGTAACCGGCAGCACATCGCTGGGGAGATTATATTTATAACAAGAAACAAGATATAGTCTGGATAATATAATGTGCTTAATGCTAACACAGAGGTCGCCAAGACAATGGTTGCTCCGGCAGGGTCTGTCCAGCCGTGAACCTTGTGTCGATCAGCGTGAGGGGATGGACTAGAGCTCAGCGACTGATTCCTCCTCCCGGGGTGAAGGTGCTCACACTCACAGCCCAATCCCAGACCCTGTGCTGCCCCTCAAACCTTCCATCCTTCATGTGACTGCCAGCCGAGGGAGGTTAATCCAATGGGCCACAGTCCAACTTGTCCCACTCACTGCAAACAAGAACGCTTGACATGGCCAGTGATTGCCCTGGTGTTTCTGGCCATATCCCCTGAATGGGCACAATCCATGGGACCCCCTGAATGGGCACAGTCCGTGGGACCTACTGAATGCGCACAGTCCGTGGGACCCCTGTATGGGCACAGTCCGTGGGACCCCCTGAATGGGCACAGTCCGTGGGACCCCTGTATGGGCACAGTCCGTGGGACCCCCTGAATGGGCACAGTCTGTGGGACTCCCTGAATGGGCACAGTCCATGGGACCCCCTGAATGGGCACAGTCTGTGGGACTCCCTGAATGGGCACAGTCCGTGGGACCCCCTGAATGGGCACAGTCTGTGGGACCCCGTAAATGGGCACAGTCTGTGGGACCCCCTGAATGGGCACAGTCCGTGGGACCCCCTGAATGGGCACAGTCCGTGGGACTCCCTGAATGGGCACAGTCCGTGGGACCCCCTGAATGGGCACAGTCCGTGGGGCCCCCTGAATGGGCACAGTCCGTGGGACCCCCTGAATGGGCACAGTCCGTGGGACTCCCTGAATGGGCACAGTCCGTGGGACTCCCTGAATGGACACAGTCCGTGGGGCCCCCTGAATGGGCACAGTCCGTGGGACCCCCTGAATGGGCACAGTCCGTGGGACTCCCTGAATGGACACAGTCCGTGGGACTCCCTGAATGGACACAGTCCGTGGGACCCCCTGAATGGGCACAGTCCGTGGGACCCCCTGAATGGGCACAGTCCGTGGGACTCCCTGAATGGACACAGTCCGTGGGACTCCCTGAATGGACACAGTCCGTGGGACCCCCTGAATGGGCACAGTCCGTGGGACCCCCTGAATGGGCAGAGTCTGTGGGACCCCTACCTGCGAGATGGAGCCGTCAGGGCTGGGTTTGGACAGTGCCGAGGTTTCTGCTGTTCTGTGGGATCCCTCCCGAGGGATCTCGTGGATCGAGCGACCCGCTTCTTTGACAGTGGGGATGGGGCCTTCCCGGGGCCGTGCCTTCGAAGCCTCGCCCACTACCCTCGGCGGCGTGCTTTCCCGCTTCATCTGTTTCACTTCCCTCCTCAAGCACTCTTCGTGGGCTTCAGCGTGGGACCGAGGGATTCCTGAAACAAAAGGTCGGGTAAAGCCAGAGCTCAGAGCAGGGCACCCCTCCCCCCACTCTCCCCCTCCCCCCACTCTCCCCCTCCCCTCCCCGTCCCATCCCCCCACCTCTTCCCTCCTGTTCCCCCCTCCGATCCCCTCCCCCTCCCACCCATCCCGTCCCCCGTCCCATCGTGAGAAACACTAGGGAACATCAACCAGTAAATTATTTTAATAAAAACCCAGGGAGAACATTTTACATTTTCAAGTGATAATAAATTCAAAAATCATGCAGTGACTACAGAACCTTCAGTCTATTGGACACTGACTGACCCCCAGTCTCCAAATAGTCGTGGTAATATAGGGCAGAGTATAAATCAGGGAATCAGAGGGGCATTTAACAAGGGTAATACATGGGGCACTACATATAGACTGGACAAACCAAATATACAGTAATAGTGTGGAGGACAAATTGATGGAAGGTATACAAGATAGGTTTCTAGATCAGTAAGTTGAGAAACCAACGAGGGAACAGGCTATTTTACATCTAGTATTGTGCAATGAGAAAGGGTTAATTAATAACCTTGTAGTAAATGGGGCCTTTAGGGAAGATTGACCATAATATGGTAGAATTTTACATTGTTTGAAAGTGATTTAGTTAAATCCAAAAATAGGATCTTAAATCTAAACAATGGAAACTACGTAGGTATGAGGGGAGAGTTGTCTAAGGTAGATTGGGAAACTACATTAAAAGGTATGACGGTAGACAAACAAAGAATTAATACATTATGACAACAAATATACATTCCTTTAAGGCACAAAAATCCCACAAGACGTGATTGCACAAGAGAGGGCGCAGAGGAGATTTACTGCGATGCTGCCTGGAATGGAGAATCTTAGCAAGATTACTCAGGCAAATAGGGAATGGGTGGCCAGCAGGAAGAGCAGTGCAATCGAGACTCCAGGATGGTATGTTGCCTCCCTGGTGCAAGGGTCAAGGATGTCTCGGAGCGGGTGCAGGGCATTCTGAAAAGGGAGGGTGAACAGCCAGTTGTCGTGGTGCACATTGGTACCAACGATATATGTAAAAAACGGGATGAGGTCCTACAGGCTGAATTTAGGGAGCTAGGAGTTAAATTAAAAAGTAGGACCTCAAAGGTAGTAATCTCAGGATTGTTACCAGTGCCACGTGCTAGTCAGAGTAGAAATAGCAGGATAGCTCAGATGAATACGTGGCTTGAGGAGTGGTGCAGCAGGGAGGGATTCAAATTCCTGGGGCATTGGAACCTGTTCTGGGCGGGGTGGGACCAGTACAAACCGGACGGTCTGCACCTGGGCAGGACCGGAACCAATGTCCTAAGGGGAGTGTTTGCTAGTGCTGTTGGGGAGGGGTTAAACTAATATGGCAGGGGGATGGGAATCTATGCAGGGAGACAGAGGGAAGTAGAATGGGGCAGAAGCAAAAGATAGAAAGAAGAAAAGTAAAAGTGGAGGGCAGAGAAACCCAAGGCAAAAATCAAAAAGGGCCACATTACAGCAAAATTCTAAAGGGGCAAAATGTATTAAAAAGACAAGCCTGAAGGCTCTGTGCCTCAATGCGTGGAGTATTCGGAATAAGGTGGATGAATTAACTGCACAGATAGCAGTTAATGAATATGATATAAATGGCATCACGGAGACATGGCTCCAGGGTGACCAAGGCTGGAAACTCAACATCCAGGGGTATTCAACATTCAGGAAGGATAGACAGAGAGGAAAAGGAGGTGGGGTAGCACTGCTGGTTAAAGAGGAAATTAAACGCAATAGTAAGGAAGGACATTAGCCTGGATGATGTGGAATCTGTATGGGTGGAGCTGCAGGAATACCAAAGGGCAGAAAACGCTGGTGGGAGTTGTGTACAGACCACCAAACAGTAGTAGTGAGGTTGGGGACAGCATCAAACAAGAAATTAGGGATGTATGGAATAAAGGTACAGCAGTTATCATGGGCAACTTTAATCTATATATTGATTGGACTAACCAAACTGGTAGCAATACGGTGGAGGAGGATTTCCTGGAGTGTATCAGGGATGGCTTTCTAGACCAATGTATGTCGAGGAACCAACGAGAGGGCTGGCCATCCTAGACTGGGTGATGTGTAATGAGAAAGGACTAATTAGCAATCTTGTTTGCAAGGCCCCTTGGGGAAGAGTGATCATAATACGGTAGAATTCTTTATTAAGATGGAGAGTGACACAGTTAATTCAGAGACTAGGGTCCTGAACTTAAGGAACTTCGATGGTATGAGACGTGAATTGGCTAGAATAAACTGGCAAAGGATACTTAAAGGGTTGATGGTGGATAGGCAATGGCAAACATTTAAAGATCACATGGATGAACTTCAACAATTGTACATCCCTGTCTGGAGTAAAAATAAAATGGGGAAGGTGGCTCAACCGTGGCTAACAAGGGAAATTAAGGATAGTGTTAAATCCAAGGAAGAGGCATATAAATTGATCAGAAAAAGCAGCAAACCTGAGGACTGGGAGAAATTTAGAATTCAGCAGAGGAGGACAAAGGGTTTAATTAGGAGGGGGAAAATAGAGTATGAGAGGAAGCTTGCTGGGAACATAAAAACTGACTGCAAAAGCTTCTATAGATATGTGAAGAGAAAAAGATTAGTGAAGACAAACATAGGTCCCTTGCAGTCGGATTCAGGTGAATTTATAATGGGGACCAAAGAAATGGCAAACCAGTTGAACAAATACTTTGGTTCTGTTTTCACGAAGGAAGACACAAATAACCTTCCGGGAATACTGGGGGCCGAGGGTCTAGTGAGAAGGAGGAACTGAAGGAAATCCTTATTGGCGGGAAATTGATGGGATTGAAGACCGATAAATCCCCGGGGCCTGATAGTCTGCATTCCAGAGTACTTAAGGGAGTGGCCATAGAAATAGTGGATGCATTGGTGATCATTTTCCAACAGTCTATCAACTCTGGATCAGTTCCTATGGACTGGAGGGTAGCTAATGTAACACGACTTTTTCAAAAAGGAGGGAGAGAGAAAGCGGGTAATTATAGACCGGTTAGCCTGACATCGGTAGTGGGGAAAATGTTGGAATCAATTGTTAAAGATGAAATATCAGCGCATTTGGAAAGCAGTGACAGGATCAGTCCAAGTCAGCATGGATTTATGAAAGGGAAATCATGCTTGACAAATCTTCTGGATTTTTTGAGGATGTAACTAGTAGAGTGGACAAGGGAAAACCAGTGGATGTGGTGTATTTGGACTTTCAAAAGGCTTTTGACAAGGTCCCACACAAGAGATTAGTGTGCAAAATTAAAGCACATGATATTGGGGGTAATGTACTGATGAGGATAGAGAACTGGTTGGCAGACAGGAAGCAGAGAGTCGGGATAAACGGGTCCTTTTCAGAATGGCAGGCAGTGACTAGTGGGGTGCCGCAGGGCTCAGTGCTGGGAACCCAACTATTTACAATATACATTAATGATTTAGATGAAGGAATTGAGTGTAATATCTCCAAGTTTACAGATGACACTAAGCTGGATGGCGGTGTGAGCTGTGAGGAGGATGCTAAGAGGCTGCAGGGTGACTTGGACAGGTTAGGTGAGTGGGCAAATGCATGGCAGATGCAGTATAATGTGGATAAATGTGAGGTTATCCACTTTGGTGGCAAAAACACGAAGGCAGAATATTATCTGAGAGGCAGCAGATTAGGAAAAGGAGAGGTGCAACGAGACCTGGGTGTCAAGGTACATCAGTCATTGAAAGTTGGTATGCAGGTACAGCAGGCGGTGAAGGCGGCAAATGGTATGTTGGCCTTCATAGCTAGGGGATTTGCGTATAGGAGCAGGGAGGTCTTACTGCAGTTGTACAGGGCCTTGGTGAGGCCTCACCTGGAATATTGTGTTCAGTTTTGGTCTCCTAATCTGAGGAAGGACGTTCTTGCTATTGAGGGAGTGCAGCGAAGGTTCACCAGACTGATTCCCGGGATGGCGGGACTGACATATCAAGAAAGACTGGATCAACTGGGCTTGTATTCACTGGAGTTCAGAATAATGAGAGGGGATCTCATAAAAACGTTTAAAATTCTGACGGGTTTAGACAGGTTAGATGCAGGAAGAATGTTCCCAATGTTGGGGAAGTCCAGAACCAAGGGACACAGTCTAAGGATAAGGGGTAAACCATTTAGGACCGAGATGAGGAGAAACTTCTTCACCCAGAGAGTGGTGAACCTGTGGAATTCTCTACCACAGAAAGTTGTTGAGGCCAATTCACTAAATATATTAAAAAAGGAGTTAGATGTAGTCCTTACTACTAGGGGGATCAAGGGGTATGGCGAGAAAGCAGGAATGGGGTACTGAAGTTGCATGTTCAGCCATGAACTCATTGAATGGCGGTGCAGGCTAGAAGGGCTGAATGGCCTACTCCTGCACCTATTTTCTATGTTTCTATGGAACCAGTGGATGTGATGTATTTGGATTTTCAGAAGACATTTGATAAGGTGCCATCGGGTCAATAAACGGGTCATTTTCGGGTTGTCAGGCTGTAACTAGTGGGGTGCCGCAGGGATCAGTGCTGGGGCCCCAGTTATTCACAATCTATATCAATGATTTGGATGAGGGGACCGAGTATAATATATCCAAGTTTGCTGACGCTACAAAGCTCGGTGGGAAAGTAAGTTGTGAGGAGGATGCAGAGAGGCTTCAAGGCGATATAGACAGGCTGAGTGAGTGGGCAAGAACATGGCAAATGGAATATAATGTGGAGAAATGTGAAGGTATCCACTTTGGTAGGAAAAATATAAAAAGCAGAGTATTTTTAAATGGTGAGAGATTGGGAGATGTCGGTGTTCAGAGGGACCTGGGGATCCTTGTACACCAATCACTGAAAGTTAACATGCAGCTACAGCAAGCAATTCGGAAAGCAAATGGTGTGTTGGCCTTTATTACAGGAGGATGTGAATATAAGAGTACAGAGATCTTACTACAATTATACAGGGCCCTGGTGAGACCACACCTGGAGTATTGTGCACAGTTCTGGTCTCCTTACCCAAGGAAGGAGGGAGTGCAACGAAGGTTCACCAGACTGATTCCTGGGATGGAAGGATTGTCCTATGAGGAGAGATTGTGTAGAATGGGCCTATACTCTCTAGAGATTAGAAGAATGAGAGGTGATCCCAGTGCCTGTGATGCCCCGCCCAGTGCCTGTGATGCCCCGCCCAGTGACTTGTGCCCCGCCCTGCGACTGATGCCCCGCCTACCCCCTCCCCAGAGTGGCAACATTCCAGGTGAGAACAGATGACCTCAACTGCTCACGGTGCGGTTGATTATTTGAACGATTGTGGGGAAAGTTCTGTGTGTCTCAGTAACGCTCGCCGTTCCCGCTGCACAGAGAGGCTGTGCGATGAAGGAGAGCGGGGGCGAGTACCAACTCTCAACCGTCTGTACACCGATCGCAGCCTAACAAATGTACCTTGCGTGATTGAGCCATGCATCTGTGGCCGTTCCTTAGGGTCGTGGTGACCCAGTCTGTCCCTGGGAACAGCCCGAACCATCAGACCTGAAACACACAACAATTATTCTGTTGCACCTTCGATGAGAAGTTTAACCCTGGAAACTAAACAACTCACATTGACACAGTGTCACTAACATGGAAAAACATCCCGGGCTCAGTGTCACTAACACGGAAAGACATCCCGGGCTCAGTGTCACTAACACGGTAAAACATCCCGGGCTCAGTGTCACTAACAGGGTAAAACATCCCGGGCTCAGTGTCACTAACACGGTAAAACATCCTGGGCTCAGTGTCACTAACAGGGTAAAACATCCTGGGCTCAGTGTCACTAACAGGGTAAAACATCCTGGGCTCAGTGTCACTAACAGGGTAAAACATCCCGGGCTCAGTGTCACTAACACGGTAAAACATCCCGGGCTCAGTGTCACGAACAGGGTAAAACATCCTGGGCTCAGTGTCACTAACAGGGTAAAACATCCTGGGCTCAGTGTCACTAACACGGTAAAACATCCCGGGCTCAGTGTCACTAACACGGTAAAACATCCCGGGCTCAGTGTCACTAACACGGTAAAACATCCCGGGCTCAGTGTCACTAACCCGGTAAAACATCCCGGGCTCAGTGTCACTAACAGGGTAAAACATCCCGGGCTCAGTGTCGGTAACACGGTAAAACATCCCGGGCTCAGTGTCACTAACACGGTAAAACATCCCGGGCTCAGTGTCGGTAACACGGTAAAACATCCCGGGCTCAGTGTCACTAACAGGGTAAAACATCCCGGGCTCAGTGTCGGTAACACGGTAAAACATCCCGGGCTCAGTGTCACTCACAAGGTAAAACATCCCGGGCTCAGTGTCACTCACACGGTAAAACATCCCGGGCTCAGTGTCACTAACACGGTAAAACATCCCGGGCTCAGTGTCACTAACACGGTAAAACATCCCGGGCTCAGTGTCACTAACACGGTAAAACATCCCGGGCTCAGTGTCACTAACACGGTAAAACATCCCGGGCTCAGTGTCACTAACCCGGTAAAACATCCCGGGCTCAGTGTCACTAACAGGGTAAAACATCCCGGGCTCAGTGTCACTAACACGGTAAAACATCCCGGGCTCAGTGTCACTAACAGGGTAAAACATCCCGGGCTCAGTGTCACTAACACGGTAAAACATCCCGGGCTCAGTGTCGGTAACACGGTAAAACATCCCGGGCTCAGTGTCACTAACACGGTAAAACATCCCGGGCTCAGTGTCACTAACAGGGTAAAACATCCCGGGCTCAGTGTCACTAACACGGTAAAACATCCCGGGCTCAGTGTCACTAACACGGTAAAACATCCCGGGCTCAGTGTCACTAACAGGGTAAAACATCCCGGGCTCACTGTCACTAACACGGTAAAACATCCCGGGCTCAGTGTCACTAACAGGGTAAAACATCCCGGGCTCAGTGTCACTAACACGGTAAAACATCCCGGGCTCAGTGTCGGTAACACGGTAAAACATCCCGGGCTCAGTGTCACTAACAGGGTAAAACATCCCGGGCTCAGTGTCACTAACACGGTAAAACATCCCGGGCTCAGTGTCACTAACACGGTAAAACATCCCGGGCTCAGTGTCACTAACACGGTAAAACATCCCGGGCTCAGTGTCACTAACACGGTAAAACATCCCGGGCTCAGTGTCACTAACACGGTAAAACATCCCGGGCTCAGTGTCACTAACAGGGTAAAACATCCCGGGCTCAGTGTCACTAACCCGGTAAAACATCCCGGGCTCAGTGTCACTAACACGGTAAAACATCCCGGGCTCAGTGTCACTAACAGGGTAAAACATCCCGGGCTCAGTGTCACTAACCCGGTAAAACATCCCGGGCTCAGTGTCACTAACACGGTAAAACATCCCGGGCTCAGTGTCACTAACACGGTAAAACATCCCGGGCTCAGTGTCACTAACACGGTAAAACATCCCGGGCTCAGTGTCACTAACACGGTAAAACATCCCGGGCTCAGTGTCACTAACCCGGTAAAACATCCCGGGCTCAGTGTCACTAACAGGGTAAAACATCCCGGGCTCAGTGTCACTAACACGGTAAAACATCCCGGGCTCAGTGTCACTAACAGGGTAAAACATCCCGGGCTCAGTGTCACTAACAGGGTAAAACATCCCGGGCTCAGTGTCACTAACACGGTAAAACATCCCGGGCTCAGTGTCACTAACACGGTAAAACATCCCGGGCTCAGTGTCACTAACAGGGTAAAACATCCCGGGCTCAGTGTCACTAACAGGGTAAAACATCCCGGGCTCAGTGTCACTAACAGGGTAAAACATCCCGGGCTCAGTGTCACTAACACGGTAAAACATCCCGGGCTCAGTGTCACTAACACGGTAAAACATCCCGGGCTCAGTGTCACTAACACGGTAAAACATCCCGGGCTCAGTGTCACTAACAGGGTAAAACATCCCGGGCTCAGTGTCACTAACAGGGTAAAACATCCCGGGCTCCGTGTCACTAACACGGTAAAACATCCCGGGCTCAGTGTCACTAACACGGTAAAACATCCCGGGCTCAGTGTCACTAACACGGTAAAACATCCCGGGCTCAGTGTCACTAACAGGGTAAAACATCCCGGGCTCAGTGTCACTAACAGGGTAAAACATCCCGGGCTCAGTGTCACTAACAGGGTAAAACATCCCGGGCTCAGTGTCACTAACACGGTAAAACATCCCGGGCTCAGTGTCACTAACACGGTAAAACATCCCGGGCTCAGTGTCACTAACACGGTAAAACATCCCGGGCTCAGTGTCACTAACAGGGTAAAACATCCCGGGCTCAGTGTCACTAACAGGGTAAAACATCCCGGGCTCAGTGTCACTAACACGGTAAAACATCCCGGGCTCAGTGTCACTAACAGGGTAAAACATCCCGGGCTCAGTGTCACTAACACGGTAAAACATCCCGGGCTCAGTGTCACTAACACGGTAAAACATCCCGGGCTCAGTGTCACTAACACGGTAAAACATCCTGGGCTCAGTGTCACTAACACGGTAAAACATCCCGGGCTCAGTGTCACTAACACGGTAAAACATCCCGGGCTCAGTGTCACTAACACGGTAAAACATCCCGGGCTCAGTGTCACTAACACGGTAAAACATCCCGGGCTCACTGTCACTAACACGGTAAAACATCCCGGGCTCAGTGTCACTAACACGGTAAAACATCCCGGGCTCAGTGTCACTAACACGGTAAAACATCCCGGGCTCAGTGTCACTAACACGGTAAAACATCCCGGGCTCAGTGTCACTAACACGGTAAAACATCCCGGGCTCAGTGTCACTAACACGGTAAAACATCCCGGGCTCAGTGTCACTAACACGGTAAAACATCCCGGGCTCAGTGTCACTAACACGGTAAAACATCCCGGGCTCAGTGTCACTAACACGGTAAAACATCCCGGGCTCAGTGTCACTAACACGGTAAAACATCCCGGGCTCAGTGTCACTAACACGGTAAAACATCCCGGGCTCAGTGTCACTAACACGGTAAAACATCCCGGGCTCAGTGTCACTAACACGGTAAAACATCCCGGGCTCAGTGTCACTAACACGGTAAAACATCCCGGGCTCAGTGTCACTAACAGGGTAAAACATCCCGGGCTCAGTGTCTCTAACACGGTAAAACATCCCGGGCTCAGTGTCACTAACACGGTAAAACATCCCGGGCTCAGTGTCACTAACACGGTAAAACTCCCCCGGGCGCTTCACTGGAGCAATTAGCAAACACAATCTCACACCAAACCACATACAGAGATATTGGGGCAGGTGACCAAAAGCTGTGTCAAAGAGGTCAGTTTTAAGGAGCTTCTCAAAGGAGGAAAGAGAGATAGGGAGGCGGAGAGGTTTAGGGAGGAAGTTCCAGAGCTTGGGGCCCAGGCAACAGAAGGCACGGCCACCGATGGTGGAGCGATTATAATCAGGGATGGTCAGAAGGGCAGAATTAGAGGAGCGCAGACATCTTTGGGGGGAGTGGTGGGGGGGAATGAGCTGGAGGAGGTTACAGAGATAGGGAGGGGCAAGGACCATGGAGGGATTTGAAAACAAGGATGAGAATTTTGAAATCGAGGCGTTGCCGGTCTTTGAGCCAATGTAGGTCAGTGAGCACAGAGGGTGATGGGTGAGAGGGACTCGGTGTGAGTTAGGGCACGGGGCAGTGAGCACAGGGGGTGATCGGTGAGTGGGACACGGTGTGAGTTAGGGCACGGGGCAGTGAGCACAGGGGGTGATGGGTGAGTGGGACTGGGTGTGAGTTAGGACACGGGGCAGTGAGCACAGGGGGTGATGGGTGAGTGGGACTGGGTGTGAGTTAGGACACGGGGCAGTGAGCACAGGGGGTGATGGGTGAGAGGGACTCGGTGTGAGTTAGGACACGGGGCAGTGAGCACAGAGGGTGATGGGTGAGCGGGACTCGGTGTGAGTTAGGGCACGGGGCAGTGAGCACAGGGGGTGATCGGTGAGTGGGACTCAGTGTGAGTTAGGACACGGGGCAGTGAGCACAGGGGATGATGGGTGAGCGGGACTGGGTGCGAGTTAGGACACGGGGCAGTGAGCACAGGGGGTGATGGGTGAGCGGGACTGGGTGTGAGTTAGGACACGGGGCAGTGAGCACAGGGGGTGATGGGTGAGCGGGACTGGGTGTGAGTTAGGACACAGGGCAGTGAGCACAGGGGGTGATCAGTGAGTGGGACTCGGTGTGAGTTAGGGCACGGGGCAGTGAGCACAGGGGGTGATGGGTGAGTGGGACTGGGTGTGAGTTAGGACACGGGGCAGTGAGCACAGGGGGTGATGGGTGAGAGGGACTCGGTGTGAGTTAGGACACGGGGCAGTGAGCACAGAGGGTGATGGGTGAGCGGGACTCGGTGTGAGTTAGGGCACGGGGCAGTGAGCACAGGGGGTGATCGGTGAGTGGGACTCAGTGTGAGTTAGGACACGGGGCAGTGAGCACAGGGGGTGATGGGTGAGCGGGACTGGGTGCGAGTTAGGACACGGGGCAGTGAGCACAGGGGGTGATGGGTGAGCGGGACTGGGTGTGAGTTAGGACACGGGGCAGTGAGCACAGGGGGTGATGGGTGAGCGGGACTGGGTGTGAGTTAGGACACAGGGCAGTGAGCACAGGGGGTGATGGGTGAGCGGGACTGGGTGCGAGTTAGAACACGGGGCAGTGAGCACAGAGGGTGATGGGTGAGTGGGACTGGGTGTGAGTTAGGACACGGGGCAGTGAGCACAGGGGGTGATGGATGAGCGGAACTTGGCGCGAGTTAGGACACGGGTCAGTGAGCACAGAAGGTGATGGGTGAGTGGGACTGGGTGCGAGTTAGGACACGGGGCAGTGAGCACAGGGTGTGATGGGTGAGTGGGACTGGGTGTGAGTTAGGACACGGGGTCAGTGAGCACAGAGGGTGATGGGTGAGCGGGACCCAGTTTATGGAGGGTGGGAGGCCGGCCAGGAGAACATTGGAATAAATGCGGTTGGTGGTAACAAAGCTATGGATGAGGATGCCTGCAGCAGCTGAGCTGAGGGAAGGGCGCGGCCTGGCAGGGAAACCCTCTCAACCCCTTTCATCATCTTAAACACCTCGATTAGATCACCCCTTAATCTCATACACTCGAGGGGATACAGCCCAGTCTGTGCGGCCTGTCCTCGACATTTAACCCTTTCAGCCCCGGGGTATCAGTCTGGGGAATCTGCGGCGCCCCCCTCCGAGGCGGATATACCCTCCCGAGGGGTGGGGCCCAGGACAACGCGGTTACTGCAGACGGGGTCTGACCCGATGCTGTACAGCTGGAGCATACCCCCTCCCCCAGATACAGACCAACGTTCTATCAGCCCTTTCAACTGTTGTTAGTCTTGGTTTGGTGCTGCGTCAAACTGGTCATCTCACAATAACCAGTAAGAGGTTCCCCAGCAACAATCGCCCTGACATCGCTCAGTTTGTATGAAGGGATGTGGATCGTCAGGCACTGATTGGGTGTGACCAAGTGTTTCTGGTCCCCAGCCCTGAACTGCCAGAGTTAGAGGTTTGAGATGGAATTCTCGACAATGAATAGGTTGAGCAGGTTGGGCCTCTGTATTGGAGTTTAGAACAATGAGAGCTGAACTTATCGAAACATATAAAGATAATGAGGGGGCTCGACAGGGTAGATGCAGAGAGGATGTTTCCCCTCGTGGGGGAATCTAGAACTATGGGCATAGTCTCAGAATAGGGGGTGATAGAGTATTCAAACAGGCTCATTTAGACAGACTGTGAAAATTCACAGACCCCCAAGTCAAGGCTGCTACATGCAGTTCGGCATGTTGCATTAACTCATCAATCAACTTGACATTTTCGGACCTTGGGTAGTGAGCCAATCAGGTCAAAGAAGGCGAGTTCTTTTCTGTAAATTGAAGCCGGTATAAAATACAGCCATTTTGACCATGTGTCTCAGTAAGACAAAGAAACTGGCAATCAGCCAGCAGCTTGTTACTCTCTGCCAAGATTAAAAAGTTAAAACTACCATCGGAGTTCGTATTTAATTGGAAATTAAGAGATCTAACAGGGGGCCGCCCATTTAAAACGGAGATGAGGAGGAATTTCTTCTCTCAGAGGGTTGTAAATCTGTGGAATTCTCTGCCCCAGAGAGCTGTGGAGGCTGGGTCATTGAATATATTTAAGGTTGAGATAGACAGATTTTTGAGCGATAAGGGAGTAAAGGGTTATGGGGAGTGGGCAGGGAAATGGACATGATCGGATCAGCCATGATCTTATTAAATGGTAGAGCAGGCTCGAGGGGCCGAATGGCCTACTCCTGCTCCTATTTCTGATGCTTCCTGTTCTTTCTCACTTACCCTCGTAGCTGGAAGGCAGGGAGTCCCGAGCCGGTATTCCCCAGGCCAGGCCCCCTTCCATCATCTCATAGTTCCGCTTCAGGCCAGCAATCTCGTGCAAGGCTCCACAAGTCCTTCGCTCCTCTTTGCAATTCTCCGATCCGATACCTGGATAATTACATGGAATGTGTATTCATGGCAAAATCAGAGCAGACCTGTTGCAGCAGTACCTCTGCAGACACGACACGCGCGGACTTTACACGTGCTGCACTGTCGGAGGGGCAGTACTGAGGGAGCGCCGCACTGTCGGAGGGGCTGTACTGAGGGAGCGCCGCACTGTCGGAGGGGCTGTACTGAGGGAGCGCTGCACTGTCGGAGGGGCTGTACTGAGGGAGTGCTGCACTGTCGGAGGGGCAGTACTGAGGGAGCGCCGCACTGTCGGAGGGGCAGTACTGAGGGAGTGCTGCACTGTCGGAGGGGCAGTACTGAGGGAGTGCCGCACTGTCGGAGGGGCAGTACTGAGGGAGCGCCGCACTGTCGGAGGGGCTGTACTGAGGGAGCGCCGCACTGTCGGAGGGGCTGTACTGAGGGAGTGCTGCACTGTCGGAGGGCAGTACTGAGGGAGCGCCGCACTGTCGGAGGGGCAGTACTGAGGGAGCGCTGCACTGTCGGAGGGGCAGTACTGAGGGAGCGCCGCACTGTTGGAGCGGCAGTACTGAGGGAGTGCTGCACTGTAGGAGGGGCAGTACTGAGGGAGTGCTGCACTGTCGGAGGGGCGGTACTGAGGGAGCGCCGCACTGTCGGAGGGGCAGTACTGAGGGAGCGCCGCACTGTTGGAGGGGCGGTACTGAGGGAGTGCTGCACTGTCGGAGGGACGGTACTGAGGGAGCGCTGCACTGTCGGAGGGGCAGTACTGAGGGAGTGCCGCACTGTCGGAGGGGCTGTACTGAGGGAGCGCCGCACTGTCGGAGGGGCTGTACTGAGGGAGTGCAGCACTGTTGGAGCGGCAGTACTGAGGGAGTGCTGCACTGTCGGAGGGGCAATACTGAGGGAGTGCTGCACTGTTGGAGCGGCAGTACTGAGGGAGTGCTGCACTGTAGGAGGGGCAGTACTGAGGGAGTGCTGCACTGTCGGAGGGGCGGTACTGAGGGAGCGCCGCACTGTCGGAGGGGCAGTACTGAGGGAGCGCCGCACTGTTGGAGGGGCGGTACTGAGGGAGTGCTGCACTGTCGGAGGGACGGTACTGAGGGAGCGCTGCACTGTCGGAGGGGCAGTACTGAGGGAGCGCCGCACTGTCCGAGGGGCTGTACTGAGGGAGCGCCGCACTGTCGGAGGGGCTGTACTGAGGGAGTGCTGCACTGTCGGAGGGGCAGTACTGAGGGAGCGCCGCACTGTCGGAGGGGCAGTACTGAGGGAGCGCTGCACATGTCGGAGGGGCAGTACTGAGGGAGCGCCGCACTGTTGGAGCGGCAGTACTGAGGGAGTGCTGCACTGTAGGAGGGGCAGTACTGAGGGAGTGCTGCACTGTCGGAGGGGCGGTACTGAGGGAGCGCCGCACTGTCGGAGGGGCAGTACTGAGGGAGTGCTGCACTGTCGGAGGGGCAGTACTGAGGGAGTGCCGCACTGTCGGAGGGGCTGTACTGAGGGAGCGCCGCACTGTCGGAGGGGCTGTACTGAGGGAGTGCAGCACTGTTGGAGCGGCAGTACTGAGGGAGTGCTGCACTGTCGGAGGGGCAATACTGAGGGAGTGCTGCACTGTTGGAGCGGCAGTACTGAGGGAGTGCTGCACTGTAGGAGGGGCAGTACTGAGGGAGTGCTGCACTGTCGGAGGGGCGGTACTGAGGGAGCGCCGCACTGTCGGAGGGGCAGTACTGAGGGAGCGCCGCACTGTTGGAGGGGCGGTACTGAGGGAGTGCTGCACTGTCGGAGGGACGGTACTGAGGGAGCGCTGCACTGTCGGAGGGGCAGTACTGAGGGAGTGCCGCACTGTCGGAGGGGCTGTACTGAGGGAGCGCCGCACTGTCGGAGGGGCTGTACTGAGGGAGCGCCGCACTGTCGGAGGGGCAGTACTGAGGGAGCGCCGCACTGTCGGAGGGGCTGTACTGAGGGAATGCAGCACTGTCGGAGGGGCAGTACTGAGGGAGCGCCGCACTGTCGGAGGGGCAGTACTGAGGGAGCGCCGCACTGTCGGAGGGGCAGTACTGAGGGAGCGCCGCACTGTCGGAGGGGCGGTACTGAGGGAGCGCCGCACTGTCGGAGGGGCAGTACTGAGGGAGTGCCGCACTGTCGGAGGGGCAGTACTGAGGGAGTGCTGCACTGTCGGAGGGGCTGTACTGAGGGAGTGCTGCACTGTCGGAGGGGCTGTACTGAGGGAGCGCCGCACTGTCGGAGGGGCAGTACTGAGGAGACAATAATGTGCGGAGAGTCGAATCGATGTGCAGGATCCTTACCATCATACGACAGCACGTGCCCACTTTTCCCTTCGTAGATGACATGTCCTTTCGATGAAGCTTCCTTCTGTGCTCGCTCACTCCGGTTTGGATTGTCTTCCGCAATGATCCTGGTGATGGACCCTTTATACAGAACCTCTGCTGGGGTTCCCTGGGAAAGAGGAGCCAGGGTCAGTGGCTGCAGGATTGTTGCCGAGGAAGTGACTATATTCTGTGCCACAACACATTTACACTGTTTAACAAACAGGCGGCGGGAATGTCGGCCAGGCCAGACCAGCCGAGGGAGCAATCAGTTCCTCGCCTGAAACAAACTGCACAGGAAAGAACTTCGAAACTAAATAAAACACAGAGCCCCCATCACAGTATTGAAATGTCAATTTATACAGAACTATCACAAAGCTTTCTGCCTTGGTGGCCGTACGGAGTTCCCCTACTCTCCCCTCCCCTGCTGCCCCCCCCCCTCGTTGCCCTCCCCTCCCCCGTTGCCCTCCCCTCCCCCGCTGCCCTCCCCTCCCCTGCTGCCCCCCCTCGTTGCCCTCCCCTCCCCTGCTGCCCCCCCCTCCCCTGCTGCCCTGTGAAACTGGCCGTTAAACCACCTGCATCTATGGAGACAGGCCACTGGGCCCAGCAGTTGGGCAAGTGTTGCCCCTCCACATGGGCCGTATGCTCCTCCCAGGGACCTGCTCCGTTCCCAGCCATCGAAACACAGAAAGTTACAGCACAGGAGGAGGCCATTCCAGCCCAGCGTGTCTGCGCCGGCCGACAAAGAGCCACACGGCCCTCGGTCAGCAGCCCTGAAGGTTACATATAAACCCATGAACAATGGCGGAAAGGCAAAGAGCACCCAGCCCAACCAGTCCGCCTCACACAACTGCAACTCCCCTTATACTGAAACATTCTACACTCCACCCCAACCGGAGTCATGTGATCTCCTGGGAAGGCAAAAACCAGATAAAAACCCAGGCCAATTTAGGGAGAAAAAATCTGGGAAAATTCCTCTCCAACCCATCCAGGCGATCGACACTAGTCCAGGAGATCACCCTGGCCGTATTCTATTCCCTGCAGTACTTACCATTGTATCTGCTCCGTCCAACAAAAGGTCATCCAGTCTAATCCCAATTACCAGCTCTAGGTCTGTAACCCTGCAGGTTACTGCACTTTAAGTGCCCATCCAACCATCTCTTAAAAGTGGTGAGGGTTTCTGCATCCACCACTCTTCCAGGCAGCAAGTTCCAGATCCCCACAACCCTCTGCGTAAAGAAGCCCCCCTCAAATCCCCTCTAAACCTTCCATTAACCACATTAAAACTATGCCCCTCGTAATAGACCTCTCCACCAATGGAAATAGGCCCTTACTATCCACTATGTCCAGGCCCCTCAATATTTTGTACAATATTATGAGGTCTCCTCTCAACCTCCTCTGTTCCAATGAGAACAAACCCAGCCTATCCAGTGTGTCCTCATAACTAAGATTCTCCATTCCAGGCAGCATCCTAGTAAATCTCCTCTGCACCCTCTCTAGTGCAATCACGTCCTTCCTATAATACGACGACCAGAACTGCACGCAGTACTCCAGCTGTGGCCTAACCAAAGTATTATACAAGTTAAGCGTAACCCACCTGCTCTTATATTCTCTGCCTCGGCCAACAAAGGCAAACATTCTGTATGCCTTCTTAACCACCTTATCCACCTGGCCTGCTACTTTCAGGGATCTGTGGACAAGCACTCCAATGTCCCTTTGTCCATCTACACTATTAAATGGCCGACCGCTTAATGTGTTTACCCTTTCCTTATTAGTCCTCCCAAAGTACATCACCTCACACTTCTCTAAATTAAATTCCATTTGCCACTGCTCTGCCCACCTGACCAGTAGATTGATATCCTCCTGCAGCCCATGACTTTCCTCTTCATTATCAACCACACAGCCAATTTTAGTGTCATCTGCAAACTTCTTAATCATACTCCCTATATTCAAATCTAAATCGTTGATATATACCACAAAAAGCAAGGGACCCAGTACTGAGCCCTGCGGAACCCCACTGGAAACATCCTTCTAGTCACAAAAACATCCATCAACCCATTGCTTCCTACCTCCATGCCAATTTTGGATCCAACTTGCCACTTTGCCCTGGATCACATGGGCTTTAACCTTCTTGGCTAGTCTACCATGTGGGACCTTAGCAAAATCTTTGCTAAAGTCCATATATACTACATCGTACGCACTACCCTCATCGACCCTCCTGGTTACCTGCTCAAAACATTCAATCAGGTTAGTCAGACACGATCTTCCCTTAACAAATCTGTGCTAATTGTCCCCGATTCCCTTTGCTCCCTCCTCCTTCAAGCACCGGTCTAAACTGTACCTAAACATTGCCCTGGTCTCTGCTTCAATAACCAGCCTCACAACCCCCTCTCACTCTATCCGAAATCTCTCACCTTGTGTCCATTTCCTCCTCCTGCCAAACCCCTCAATCACTGCAAACAGTCTGTTTCTCGATACTGTCCCATCCCTTCTGAATTGTGAACACGTCGATCAAACCGCCTCGTCATCTCCTCTGTTCGAGTGAAAGCTCGTATTTCCTCACAGCGGAGAGTGTCACAATGAATCGCTACTGTCCTCTCCCTCTTGCTATAGTGAGATACACCGTAACAGGAGGCCCATTCAGCCCCTCGAGCCTGTTACACAGGAACAGGAGGAGGTCCATTCAGCCCCTCGAGCCTGTTACACAGGAACAGGAGGAGGCCCATTCAGCCCCTCGAGCCTGTTACACAGGAACAGGAGGCCCATTCAGCTCCTCGAGTCTGTTACACAGGAACAGGAGGAGGCCCATTCAGCCCCTCGAGTGTTACACAGGAACAGGAGGAGGCCATTCAGCCCCTCGAGCCTGTTACATTAGGAACAGGAGGAGGCCCATTCAGCCCCTCGAGTGTTACACAGGAACAGGAGGAGGCCATTCAGCCCCTCGAGCCTGTTACATTAGGAACAGGAGGAGGCCCATTCATCCCCTCGAGCCTGTTACATTAGGAACAGGAGGAGGCCCATTCAGCCCCTTGAGTCTGTTACACAGGAACAGGAGAGGAGGCCCATTCAGCCCCTCGAGTCTGTTACACAGGAACAGGAGGAGGCCCATTCAGCCCCTCAAGCCTGTTACATTAGGAACAGGAGGAGGCCGATTCAGCCCCTCGAGTCTGTTACACAGGAACAGGAGGAGGCCCATTCAGCCCCTCGAGTCTGTTACACAGGAACAGGAGGAGGCCCATTCAGCCCCTCGAGTCTGTTACACAGGAACAGGAGGAGGCCCATTCAGCCCCTCGAGTCTGTTACACAGGAACAGGAGGAGGCCCATTCAGCCCCTCGAGTCTGTTACACAGGAACAGGAGAGGAGGCCCATTCAGCCTCTCGAGCCTGTAACACAGGAACAGGAGGAGGCCCATTCAGCCCCTCGATCTGTTACACAGGGACAGGAGGAGGCCCATTCAGCCCCTCGAGTCTGTTACACAGGGACAGGAGGAGGCCCATTCAGCCCCTCGATCTGTTACACAGGGACAGGAGGAGGCCCATTCAGCCCCTCGAGTCTGTTACACAGGGACAGGAGGAGGCCCATTCAGCCCCTCGAGCCCGTTTCGCTATCTAGTCACATCATGCCTGATCTGTATTGGAACTCCATCTACCTTTGCTCCAGATCCCTCGATATCCTTACCCACAAAACTCTACCGAGCTCGGTCTTGAAAATGTCAATTGTCCCCAGCCTCAACAGCTTTTTGGGGGAGACATTTTCCAGATTTCTACTGTCCTGTGTGTGAAGAAGTGCTTCCTGATTTTGTTGTTTGTGGGAGCTTGCTGTGCATGAATTAGCTGCCGCGTTTCCGACAGTACAACAGTGACTATACTTGGATAGAGTCTGAGAGCGTTGCAGACAGGAGGCCATTGGGCCCGGCCTGCCTGTGCCTGCTTTATTTCTTTCTTCCCACTGTTTCTATTGATTGGACCCAGTTTCTGACCTTACCTGAGTGATGGAACCTCTGTAGGAAGCGGCTGGTTCTGAGGGGACCCGTGTACCCGGTGTTCCCCGTGTGATACTGCCTCCCTGGACCAGGCACAGGGGCGATGCTGCACAGAGAGGAAACTACATTCAGGTCCAATAATTCACAGACACGAGCAAAGAGCAAATCATTCTGCTAATCCCTTGTACACTGTATGGAACCATCGAATGTGCAGGGTAGCAATCTCGTCTCTGAGTCAGAGGATTGTGGTCCCGCTCGAGGCTTTACCACAAAATCCAGGCCGATGCTGCAGTGCAGTACTGAGAGAGGCCGCACTGTCGGAGGGGCAGTACTGAGGGAGTGCCGCACTGTCGGAGGGGCAGTACTGAGAGAGTGCCGCACTGTCGGAGGGGCAGTACTGAGGGAGCGCCGCACTGTCGGAGGGGCAGTACTGAGGGAGCGCCGCACTGTCGGAGGGGCAGTACTGAGGGAGCGCCGCACTGTCGGAGGGGCAGTACTGAGGGAGCGCCGCACTGTCGGAGGGGCAGTACTGAGGGAGCGCCGCGCTGTCGGAGGGGCAGTACTGAGGGAGCGCAGCGCTGTCGGAGGGGCAGTACTGAGGGAGCGCCGCGCTGTCGGAGGGGCAGTACTGAGGGAGCGCCGCGCTGTCGGAGGGGCAGTACTGAGGGAGTGCCGCGCTGTCGGAGGGGCAGTACTGAGGGAGTGCCGCACTGTCGGAGGGGCAGTACTGAGGGAGTGCCGCACTGTCGGAGGGGCAGTACTGAGGGAGTGCCGCACTGTCGGAGGGGCAGTACTGAGGGAGTGCCGCACTGTCGGAGGGGCAGTACTGAGGGAGTGCCGCACTGTCGGAGGGGCAGTACTGAGGGAGTGCCGCACTGTCGGAGGGGCAGTACTGAGGGAGTGCCGCACTGTCGGAGGGGCAGTACTGAGGGAGTGCCGCACTGTCGGAGGGGCAGTACTGAGGGAGTGCCGCACTGTCGGAGGGGCAGTACTGAGGGAGTGCCGCACTGTCGGAGGGGCAGTACTGAGGGAGTGCCGCACTGTCGGAGGGGCAGTACTGAGGGAGTGCCGCACTGTCGGAGGGGCAGTACTGAGGGAGTGCCGCACTGTCGGAGGGGCAGTACTGAGGGAGCGCCGCACTGTCGGAGGGGCGGTACTGAGGGAGCGCCTCACTGTCGGAGGGGCGGTACTGAGGGAGCGCCGAACTGTCGGAGGGGCAGTACTGAGGGAGCGCCGCACTGTCGGAGGGGCAGTACTGAGGGAGCGCCGCACTGTCGGAGGGGCAGTACTGAGGGAGTGCCGCACTGTCGGAGGGGCAGTACTGAGGGAGTGCCGAACTGTCGGAGGGGCAGTACTGAGGGAGTGCCGCACTGTCGGAGGGGCAGTACTGAGGGAGTGCCGCACTGTCGGAGGGGCAGTACTGAGGGAGCGCCGCACTGTCGGAGGGGCAGTACTGAGGGAGTGCCGCACTGTTGGAGGGGCAGTACTGAGGGAGTGCCGCACTGTCGGAGGGGCAGTACTAAGGGAGTGCCGCACTGTCGGAGGGGCAGTACTGAGGGAGTGCCGCACTGTCGGAGGGCAGTACTGAGGGAGCAGATAGAAAGAATGAAAGAACATTGCATTGATATTGTGCTTTAACCCAGCCAGTGCTGGAGGAATAGTCACAGAACAGACAGATAGCGAGGGTAAGGTCAGTGTGTGAAACCTACCTCTGCTCACAGGACTGTCCTGCAGAGACTGTGTGGCTGAGCTCTCGGGCGGACTGCTCTGTGCTCTCGGGGAGAGCTGTTCCTGTTTCACTGCAGCAAACGGCACTGGAGGCATGAGTAAACGTGTGTCAGGTGCCAGTCAAACTCAAAGAGTAAACACCAATATCCTCTCACTCACTCACAGTAACCCTCTCACTCACAGTAACCCTCTCACTCACTCACTAACTCACAGTAACCCTCTCACTCACTCACAGTAACCCTCTAACTCACAGTAACCCTCTCACTCACTCACAGTAACCCTCTCACTCACTCACTAACTCACAGTAACCCTCTCACTCACTAACTCACAGTAACCCTCTCACTCACTAACTCACAGTAACCCTCTCACTCACACAGTAACCCTCTCACTCACTCACAGTCACCCTCTAACTCACAGTAACCCTCTCACTGACAGTAACCTTCTAACTCACAGTAACCCTCTCACTCACTCACAGTAACCCTCTAACTCACAGTAACCCTCTCACTCACTAACTCACAGTAACCCTCTCACTCACACAGTAACCCTCTCACTCACTCAGTCACCCTCTAACTCACAGTAACCCTCTCACTGACAGTCACCTTCTAACTCACAGTAACCCTCTCACTCACTCACAGTTACTCTCTCACTAACTCACAGTAACCCTCTCACTCACTCACAGTTACTCTCTCACTAACTCACAGTAACCCTCTCACTAACTCACAGTAACTCTCTCACTAACTCACAGTAACCCTCTCTCACTCACAGTAACCCTCTCACTCACTCACTAACTCACAGTAACCCTCTCACTAACTCACGATAACTCACTAACTCTCACTAACACTCCCACTAACTCTCACTAACCCGCCCACTAACTCTCACTAACCTGCCCACTAACTCGCCCAGTAACTCTCACTAACCCGCCCACTCACTCTCACTAACCCGCCCACTCACTCTCACTAACCTGCCCACTAACTTGCTCACTAATTCGCCCACTAACTCTCATTAACCCTCCCACTAACTCTCACTAACCCGCCCACTAACTCTCACTAACCCGCCCACTAACTCTCACGAACCTGCCCACTAACTCTCACTAATCCGCCCACTAAGTCTCATTAACCCACCCACTAACTCTCACTAACCCGCCCACTAACTCCACCTCTTGATTCAGGAATTGTGCCGTACGACTGGAAACTTGTTAATATCACTCCGTTAATTACGAAGGGAGTTAGAGAGAAATGTTGAAACTACAGAGCTCTTAGTTTAACGTCGGTTGTGGGGAGTGTGATATACAGCTCCTAACATGGCAGGCAGCTCTCTCGGAAGTCTCTGGAAATCTGCCTAGTTCTGTTTAATATTAACTCTGCACTTGCAGTACACAATACGTCCACATCCACAGTGTGGAGCTACAAACATTACAAGCTTACAGACATTCCACTTCTCCCTCCTTAATGAAGAAGCCATCATAACAAACATCATACATAACTTTCATGTTTATACATAACACAGGATATAAACTGATTTTTTTTTCCATATTTACAAATTTAACTTTACCACTTGTTTTCTGTTTCGAAGAGGATACCTTCGCTCTCGAACAGAACCTTCCAAACATGGTGTCGAATCTAAACTCATTCAAGGCTCATCCTGAGGAACGTTTTCCTCCACGGAATTACCTTGATTTTCATTTGAACTCACTCTAACTTCAGGCTCTTTGTTTTCCTGACTCGGACTCAGACTTTCATTCTGATTCTCTCCTGGATTTGTTTCCAGTACATTGGATTTAGGATTTGCTACTGGTGTATCAAAACTATCTGATGAGTCAGAAATAATTGAATCATTCCCACCTTCAACTCCTTCCATGTCTGTAGGTAAAATATGATCAATATGAACAAATCTAACCTGTCCATTATCAAACATCTTCACCAAATATGTGCGAGGACCACATATCTTCACCACTCTTCCGGGTAACCACTTTAACCATTTATGGTGATGGTTCTTCACTCTCACCTTCTGGTTTAATTTCACACTTCTCTCTTTTACTCTACCTCTATCATGATTCTCTTTCTGTC
This sequence comes from Pristiophorus japonicus, assembly GCF_044704955.1. Taxonomy (NCBI): domain Eukaryota; kingdom Metazoa; phylum Chordata; class Chondrichthyes; family Pristiophoridae; genus Pristiophorus; species Pristiophorus japonicus. The sequence goes on along the minus strand of NC_091984.1, from coordinate 242,016,629 downwards.
TTAATTGTGTCTCTTCTACGGACTGTGCCAAATTTGGCTTTAACAACGAGAATCTGGTTCGTGGCTGTTGTTTGAAAAACAACTCTACTGGTGTTCTACCAGTAGTTGTATGAGTATTTCGATATGTAATCAAAAAATTAGCCAATTTGTGATCCAATGACAACTGTCGTTTCCTTGGATTTGGATCTAACATTTGTTTTATGAGGGCACGTTTTACAATTTGTACAGTGCGCTCTGCTGCACCATTCGAAGCAGGATGGTATGGTGGAACCTTGGTATGTTTCACACCATTTTTGCTCGTGAATTGTGCAAATTCTTCTGAATGAAATTATCCGAAATAATCTCTTCAGGGAGGCCAAATGAAGAAAATAATTTTCGTAAAATGTCCAATGTTTTATTTGTTGTTGAGGTGTTTTCCACATTGGAAACACCTCAACCCACTTCGAATGGCTATTAATCACTATGAACAATTGTTGTCCTTCTAACTCAGCAAAATCAATATGTAGCCTTTGCCACACCCTGGGAGGCCATTTCCATGGCTGTAATGGTACTGGTGGTGGTTACTTGCTTACCGATTGACATGTCGTACACTGACTCATGATGTACTCTATATCTTTATCAAGACCTGGCCACCATAAATAACTGCGTGCAAAACTCTTGGTCAAGCACATTCCCAGGTGCTGGTCATGGAGGTCTCCTAATAATTTGGACCTGAATTTATTTGTTATAACCATTCTTGCACCCCACATGATACAATCTTTATCGACTGATAATTCATTCCTACGAATGAAGAATGGATGTGTATCTTTGTCTGTTACCCGGTTTGGCCATCCATTTGTAATATACTCATACACCTTTGATATCACTGGGTCACGTTTGGTTGCTCTACCATTCTCTTCAGCTGTGACTGGCAGTTCATCAATGTATGAAAAATAAAACACTTCTTCCCTATCGGGTGTAACTTGTGATGGGGAAGGCAATCTAGACATTGCATCAGCATTACTGTGATCAGCTGATCATCTGTGTTCAATATCATATGTATATGTTGACAAAATCAAAGCCCATCTTTGCATTCGGGCTGCAGCTAATGTTGGAACTGAGGCCTTTGATGGAGGATTGCTGTTTGGGGCTTATGGTCCGTAACGATGGTAAACTTACGACCATACAAGTATTTGTGAAACTTCTTGACCCCAAAAATTAATGCCAAAGCTTCCCTTTCAATTTACGCATAATTACTCTCACTGGCACTGAGAGTGCGTGAAGCAAAAGCAATTGGTCTCTCCTCCTACTTAATACATGAGAGATTACTGCCCCAACTCCATACGGAGAGGCATCACATGTTAGCTTAATCTCCTTAGATATGTCATAGTGAACTAACATGGTGCTCTCTACCAATTTGCTTTTACACTCCTTGAATGCTGTATCGCATTCTTTTGACCACTTCCAATGGACCTGTTTTTTCAAAAGTTCATTCAGTGGATGTAATACTGTAGCCAAATTTGGTAGGAACTTCCCATAATAGTTCAAAGACCCAAGAATGAATGAAGTTCAGTGACATTCCTGGGAGTGGGTGCATTTCTGATTGCATCCAATTTTTTCCATGGTTGGATGTAAACCATCTTTGTCTATTCTGTACCCTAAGTATTCCACTGAGTTTTAAATAACTCACACTTACGAGCAGACACTCATACTCTGTGATTCTCTAGCCGTTTGAGGACATCATTCAATATGTTATTATGAATTTGCCTATTTGGTGCTGAAATTAGTACGTCATCGAAATAACATACTACCCCTTCAATACCTTGCAAAATCTGGTTCATCACCCCTTGGAATATGGCAGGGATGGAAGACACTCCAAACGGTAGCCTATTAAACTGATATAGGCCGAGATGAGTGTTTATAGTCAAACATGACTTGGATTCCTCATTTAGTTCAAGCTGTAAGTAGGCATTCGTAAGATCGAGTTTTGAGAAGGTCTGACCACCCGTCAGTGTTGTGAACAAATCTTCTATACTCGGCAATGCATTGGGGACATTACCCTCTAGAACCTGGTTTACGGTTACTTTATAATCACCACACAATCTTACCTTACCATCAGACTTAGGTACAACAACAATGGGTGTAGCCCAATTACATCGCTCTATCTTACAAATAATGCTCTCAGTTCTCGCTCAACTTTCTCCTTGAATGCATATGGTACAGAACGTAGCTTGTAGTAAACCGATCTAATGTCCTTCTGTACCCTGACACTCGCCTTGAAGCCTTGGATTGGACTGCCCGTTTCGCAGAACACCTTCGGATACTGCTTGATAACCTCATCCGTTGATGAAAATCTCGCTTCCACAGAGAAAATCTTACTCCAATCCAGCTTCAGTGAGCTCAACCAATTTCTTCCTAGTAAAGCAGTCTTGTCTCCTTTCACTACTATTAGAGGCAAGTTCTGAAATTGATCTTTATATTTCACCAGTACGGTGATACAACCTACCACAGGAATGTTCTCTCCCGAATAGCCTCGCAGCTCTATTTTGGATTTGTCCAGTTGGAAATCACGCAATTTGTCGCGGTACAGCGACTCCGGTATTACACTCACGGATGCACCCATGTCAATTTCCATTGATATCTTGAATCCCGCAACATCTATGTGGATTTTGATGCTTTCCTAATCGCTGTCCGTTAACCTCCTGCTCCTGATGACATGTAATTCTAACATCTCCTCGTCCTGTTGTTGTTCTTCCATGCTATGTAGTCTCTTGGGATTTCTATTCATAGCTTTGAACGCTGGACTCATAGTTTTAAAAACTGGTTTACCCTTCAGATGGTATGCCTTCGCAAGATGCCCAGTCTTTCTGCAGAAGAAACACTGCCTTCACGTATGGACAACTTTGAGCAATGTGTTGTCCCAGGCACCTATAGCACGACTTCGACGCTCTGGTAGAATTTCCAGTTTCTGAGACTTTTGGCCATGCTCGTCTTTTACTTTGAACCTGCAGGTGATTTACCTCGGTTGACTGACGACCGTAATTATTATTTAATTCTCAGGAATATTGTTCGGCCATGCTCATCAACCTCGCTGTCTGACAACCAATCTCAAAAGTCAAGTCTTCTGTCGTCAATAACTTCCTTCTGATCGCTTCATTTTTCATCCCACAAATAAAACGATCCCGTACTGCTCGGTTTTGAAAGTTTCCAAAATTACAGTGCATCAACAGCTTTTTTAATGCTACGATGTAATCATTGATACCTTCATCAGCCTTTTGATTCTGAATCCCAAAACGATAGCTTTCAGCAATTTCTAACGGTTTGGGGTTATAGTGCTGCTCCAGCTTCGTTAAAATCTCTTTAAGCGTTGTGTCCTTTGGCTCGTCAGGCACAAGCAGATTTACAAGGGTTTCGTATAATGCCGGACCTGCCTCCGATAAGAAGATCGCTTTCTTACGTTCCAACACAGCCCGGTTCTGGACTGCATTGTCTGGAACTTCGATTACGTTATTTGCAGTGAAATACATTTCTGGCCGATCCACATATGCTTCAAAACGTTCCCGGTCATGTCTATATTCACCCAAATATCCCAATACACCTGCCATTTTAATCTCTAGCTGTTCACACCGTGTGCTGTATTTTACCTCGAATTTTTGTAGCTTTTTTCAAAGACAGAAACTTCCAAAGTCTCCTGTCGGCTGGCTGAATCCTTCACTAACAAAATTTCAGCTTTAAATCCCATCTACCGTCGCCAAATGTGATATCTTCACAGAGCACAGCATACACAGCTTCCTAACATGGCAGGCAGCTCTCTCGGAAGTCTCCGGAAATCTGCCTGGGCTGTTTATTATTAACCCTGCACTTGCAGTACACAATATGTTCACATCCACAGCGTGGCGCTACAAACATTACAAGCTTAGAGACATTACAGTGAGGTTACTATAATCTATTTATTGAAAGGCCACGTAAGTGAATTGAAGAGGATTTACTGAGATTGAAAGGCTGCATTAGATGGAGCAGCGTGTGGCGGTATACCACTGCAGGGAGCAGCGTACGGCGGTATACCACTGCAGGGAGCAGCGTACGGCGGTATACCACTGCAGGGAGCAGCGTACGGCGGTATACCACTGCAGGGAGCAGCGTGTGGTGGTATACCACTGCAGGGAGCAGCGTACGGCGGTATACCACTGCAGGGAGCAGCGTGCGGCGATATACCACTGCAGGGAGCAGCGTACGGCGGTATACCACTGCAGGGAGCAGCGTGTGGTGGTATACCACTGCAGGGAGCAGCATGCGGCGATATACCACTGCAGGGAGCAGCGTGCGGCGATATACCACTGCAGGGAGCAGCGTGCGGCGGTATACCACTGCAGGGAGCAGCGTGCGACGGTGTACCACTGCAGGGAGCAGCGTGCGGCGGTATACCACTGCAGGGAGCAGCGTGCGGCGGTATACCACTGCAGGGAGCAGCGTGCGACGGTATACCACTGCAGGGAGCAGCGTGCGGCGATATACCACTGCAGGGAGCAGCGTGCGGCGGTATACCACTGCAGGGAGCAGCGTGCGGCGGTATACCACTGCAGGGAGCAGCGTGCGGCGATATACCACTGCAGGGAGTAGCGTACGGCGGTATACCACTGCAGGGAGCAGCGTACGGCGATATACCACTGCAGGGAGCAGCGTGCGGCGATATACCACTGCAGGGAGCAGCGTACGGCGGTATACCACTGCAGGGAGCAGCGTACGGCGGTATACCACTGCAGGGAGCAGCGTACGGCGGTATACCACTGCAGGGAGCAGCGTACGGCGGTATACCACTGCAGGGAGCAGCGTGCGGCGATATACCACTGCAGGGAGCAGCGTGCGGCGGTATACCACTGCAGGGAGCAGCGTGCGGCGGTATACCACTGCAGGGAGCAGCGTACGGCGGTATACCACTGCAGGGAGCAGCGTGTGGCGATATACCACTGCAGGGAGCAGCGTGCGGCGGTATACCACTGCAGGGAGCAGCGTGCGGCGGTATACCACTGCAGGGAGCAGCGTACGGCGGTATACCACTGCAGGGAGCAGCGTGCGGCGGTATACCACTGCAGGGAGTAGCGTACGGCGATATACCACTGCAGGGAGCAGCGTACGGCGGTATACCACTGCAGGGAGCAGCGTGCGGCGGTATACCACTGCAGGGAGTAGCGTACGGCGATATACCACTGCAGGGAGCAGCGTACGGCGATATACCACTGCAGGGAGCAGCGTACGGCGATATACCACTGCAGGGAGCAGCGTACGGCGATATACCACTGCAGGGAGCAGCGTACGGAGATATACCACTGCAGGGAGTAGCGTGCGGCGATATACCACTGCAGGGAGCAGCGTACGGAGATATACCACTGCAGGGAGTAGCGTGCGGCGATATACCACTGCAGGGAGTAGCGTGCGGCGGTATACCACTGCAGGGAGCAGCGCGCGGCGGTATACCACTGCAGGGAGCAGCGCGTGCTGCTGCAGGAGGGCGATAGTTGCGAAGCCAGGTCGTTGATTGCAGTGCGGGCAGGCACAGCAGGAGGGGCGAAGGAGCGACGAGAGATTGTAGAGGGAAGTGACTGGGGCCCAGGAGAGTCATGAGTTCGGGGCCCAGGAGAGCCGAGAGCCTAGGGCGCAGGGGCAGCACGGGCCAGCCCACACTGCGATATGTGTACGCGCTCGGTCTGTGAGGTAGAGCTGGTCTCCAGTCGTCCTGGTTAATCGTTGCCACTGGACCCAGACCTCGCTCGGTCAAACCCGTGTGATGGCTGGTGTGCAACGGTCACCCCACGTTAAACAATCCACGCACAGGCATCTTCCACCCTTCAGGATGTAGTTCGGGATCCGGAATATTAGGTCATTGTAACACCTGTGAACTCATCCCTTTTTGGTATGGAAGCAAGTCATCCTCACTTCGAGGGACGGCCTATGATGACTCCAGTCTGTTATTGAGGGGAGTGACTGAGCTCTTGAACAGGTATGAGCCAATCAGAGAGCCAGTGTAACTCAGAGCTGGCGATAAAGGGAATGTTTTGTTATTGGCAGGATGTAGCGAGAGCTGTTCTCCAGGGATCTGTGCTGGGGCCTCAGCTTTTCACTGGATTTATCAATGACCTGTATGAAGGAATAGGGAGCTTTGTATTTGAGTTTGCTGCCCACACTAAGTCAGGAGGCACCATGAGCAATGTGGATGGGAGCAGGAAGTTGTAAAGGACATGGACAGATTCAGTGAGTGGGCCAAACTGTGGCCGATGGAGTTCGATGTGGGAAAGTGTCAGGTCATCCACTTTGGACCCAAGATAGTTTGATCAGAGTATTTTCTAAAAGTCGAGAAGCGAGGAACGGTGGAGAAGCCGAGAGATTTAAGGGTTCATGTACAGAATCACTGAATCCTCGTGGGCAGCCACAAAAATAATTGAAAGGGCTGATAGAACGTTGGTCTGTATCTGGGGGAGGGGGTATGCTCCAGCTGTACAGCATCGGGTCAGACCCCGTCTGCAGTAACCGCGTTCAGTCCTGGGCCCCACCCCTCGGGAGGGTATATCCACCTCGGAGGGGGGCGCCGCAGATTCCCCAGACTGATACCCCGGGGCTGAAAGGGTTAAATGTCGAGGATAGGTCACACAGACTGGGCTGTATCCCCTCGAGTGTAGAAGGTTAACGGGCGATCTGATGGAGGGCTTTACGGTGATTAAAGGAATTGATGGGCTAGAGTGAGAGGAACTGTTCCCTCTGGTGGGGGGAGTCCAGAACAAGGGGGCGTCTCCGTCGTTCAGGGTGATGTCAGGGAGCACTTCTTCACACAAAGGGCAGCGGGAATCGGGAACTCTCTCCCCAAAAGGCTGTGGATGTTGGGGGTCAGTTGGAGCTTTCAAGGCTGAGCTGGATAGCGTGTTGATGGGTCAGCGAGTCGATGGATACGGGGCAAAGCGGGTAAATGGAGTTGCCAGGATCTAACAGAGGGGCGAAGCAGGTTTGAGGGTCTGATGCCCTACTCCCATCTCCCTGTTCCTAATCCCAAGGAGCAATGAAACCTCCCACAACCAACACCGGTCATCAAACTGAAATTTGATCCAAACAAGTCTTTTTGACAGCGAATGGCAGAGTTTTTACTCTTTCAGTTTCCTGCTTTAGTCTTGTTAGTGACTGTCTTTAATGCGCTCATTCCCTTGACCTACCATATTTTGAAGGGTCCATTGTCCATTGGAGGCCCATGGACATCGACCCTGGGTGACCTTTGCCATGTTCTGGTCCGTAGGCAGCTGTTGTGAGCAGTGGGATTGGCGTTCCCTGGGGAAAGAGGTAGATGTCAGCAACAGAAGCAGTATCTGGGCTTGGTGATGACAAGCCATCACACGCAACACAGACTCAAAGCAGGATAAACCTTCGGGTGGGCCAGAACACAACCCTGCGTTATCAGTCTGATGGTGATAACCTTTCCCCACCCACAGGCACTGTGCTCCGTCTAACACCCACACTAACCCAGAGGTCGCTGGGTTCAAATACCACCATGCCACTTGTGGAATTAAATTCAACTAAATGACCATGAACAAGACTGGATTATTGTAAAAACCCGGAGGTTAGTGGTGGCCTTCGGGAGGGAACGGGCCGCCCTTACCTATCCAGCCAACACACGACCCCAGCCCCGCACTGTGACCTTGGCTCATCGCCCCCCACAGTGACCCAACCATCCCCAGTTGTACAATCACTGCTCCCCCACTCAGGACAGCTCGGCATTTACAACACAGCCACTGTCACCCACACCCGAGAACAAACTAAAGGCAATCATTTTCTATTAGTCCAGAAAAAACAGCAAGTGGCAAAAGAATGCTTCAAAATGTTTGGGCTGGGCACAGAGTGACCCTGGTGTTATACTGGGCCCCTCAAACCCCTCTCCTTAGTGTTAGACCCTCCCCACAGCACCACCCCCCACCCCCGCTCCTTACCTGTGTGACCCCCCCACCCCCGCTCCTTACCTGTGTGACCCCCCCACCCCCGCTCCTTACCTGTGTGACCCCCCCCCGCTCCTTACCTGTGTGACCCCCCCCCCGCTCCTTACCTGTGTGACCCCCCCACCCCCGCTCCTTACCTGTGTGACCCCCCCACCCCCGCTCCTTACCTGTGTGACCCCCCCACCCCCGCTCCTTACCTGTGTGACCCCCCCACCCCCGCTCCTTACCTGTGTGACCCCCCCCACCCCTTACCTGTGTGACCCCCCCACCCCCGCTCCTTACCTGTGTGACCCCCCCCACCCCCGCTCCTTACCTGTGTGACCCCCCCCACCCCCGCTCCTTACCTGTGTGACCTCCCTTTACCTGTGTGACCCCCCCCCGCTCCTTACCTGTGTGACCCCCCTTTACCTGTGTGACCCCCCCCCCGCTCCTTACCTGTGTGACCCCCCTTTACCTGTGTGACCCCCCCCCCGCTCCTTACCTGTGTGACCCCCCTTTACCTGTGTGACCCCCCCCCCGGTCCTTACCTGTGTGACCCCCCTGCTCCTTACCTGTGTGACCCCCCCCACCCCCGCTCCTTACCTGTGTGACCCCCCCCATCCCCCTGCTCCTTACCAGTGTGACCCCCCCAACCCCCGCTCCTTACCTGCGTGATGGAGCCCACTCGCTCAGCAGCGGGCAGATGTTTAGACGTGGGGATGAGAGGGGGTGGTTCTGGGATGTGTGACACTCGGGCCAGCCTGGCGATGAGTGATCGGTTACTCTCCTGCATGCTCGGTATGTGGTGATTGAGGGTTTGGAAACCTGAGTAACGGAAAAACTGTTTAAATCAATCCATCAGAAACCAGATGTGAACAATTCCAAGGCTGAGATGAGAGCAGGGTTAGTGGTTTTCAGTGAAGACTAGTCAGGTTATTGAAAGATTTCCAGCACTCTAATCGAGGCTGAACCTTCCTCCTGTGGGCTATTGTTGGAGAAGGGGTGTCAGGGGGTAGGCAGTGTCAACATGGTTTTAGGGAAGGGAAATTGTGTTTAACTAATTTATGAGAGATTTGTGAGGATGTACTGAGCAGGGTAGATACAGGGGAATCAGTGGATACAAGGTTCTTAAAATTTAAATACTGTTTTTTTATTCTTCCTACCAAGGTAAATAATCTCACATTTCCCGAATAAGGAGTCCAGTATATCTTTGCATTTCCAAATGACATTCAATAAGATGCCACATAAGTGGGTATTATGCAAGATAAGGATTCACGGGGTTGGCATGGATAGAGGATTGGCTAACGGACAGAAATCAGAGAGTCGGGATTAATGGGTCATTTTCAGGTTGGCAGGCTGTAACTATTGGGGTGCCACAGGGATCAGTGCTGGGGCCTCAGCTATTTACAATCTATATTAATGATCTAGATGAAGGGACCGTGTGCAATGTATCCAAGTTTGGTGACGATACAAAGCTCGGTGGGACAGAAGCTGTGAGGAGAACACAAAGTGTCAGCAAAGGGATATAGAGACTCTGAGTGAGTGGGCAGTGAGGTGGCAGATGAAGTATAACAGGGAAATGTGAGGTTACTCACTTTGGTAGGAAGAATAGAAAAATAATATTTTTCTAAATGGTGAGAGATTTGGTCAAACCCTAGTTCCGCCGGTTTTCGCCGATCACCGGACGGTGCGGGATTTTTTTTTACCGGCCGCTACCTCTGGGGCTGACTGCGGCAACTTTCATCCCGGTTTTGTCGCCGGGAGCGGGGATCGGGGGTCAGGAGCGGGGATCGGGGGTCAGGAGCGGGGATCGGGGGTCAGGAGCGGGGATCGGGGGTCAGGAGCGGGGATTGGGGGTCAGGAGTGGGGATTGGGGGTCAGGAGCGGGGATTGGGGGTCAGGAGCGGGGATTGGGGGTCAGGAGCAGGGATTGGGGGTCAGGAGCGGGGATCGGGAGCCGGGGGGGAGGCGGGAGCGGAAGCCGGGGTCCAGGATGGGAGCCGGGAGCCGGGAGCGGGAGCGGGAGGTCGGGAGCGGGAGGAGTCGGGGGCTGGCGGGAGGGGCAGGTCTGTCGACTCGGGAGATATCGGAGGCCGAGTGGGGCTGAGGACTCAGCTGCACATCAAACCCCGTCACTGACTTGCACCCGACCGTTACACCGGGGACTGAGAGCGAGTGTGTGGTCGTATAGCTTGCAGCTTTTATTTCTGCCATTATTGGATGCCTTCGTCACACAAGTGCATGAAGTGAACCGTCGATGTCATGGCAACCAGGAGCAGCGACTCAGAGGGGGGAGGGGACAGGGGTGGGGGGAGGGGACAGGGGTGGGGGGGGAACAGAGTGGGGGGAGGGGACAGGGGTGGGGGGGGGGAACAGAGTGGGGGGGAACAGAGTGGGGGGGGAACAGAGTGGGGGGGACAGAAGAGGAACAGAGTGGGGGGGGACAGAAGGGGAGCAGAGGGGGGGGCAGGGCGGGGGGACAGAGGGGGGGGGCAGGGCGGGGGGACAGAGGGGGGGGGCAGGGCGGGGGGGCAGAGGGGGGGCAGGGCGGGGGGACAGAGGGGGGGGCAGGGCGGGGGGACAGAGGGGGGGGGCAGGGCGGGGGACAGAGGGGGGGCAGGGCGGGGGGACAGAGGGGGGGGCAGGGCGGGGGGACAGAGGGGGGGGCAGGGCGGGGGGGACAGAGGGGGGGGCAGGGCGGGGGGACAGAGGGGGGGGGCAGGGCGGGGGGACAGAGGGGGGGGGCAGGGCGGGGGGACAGAGGGGGGGCAGAGGGGGACGAGAGCTGGGCTGACCTGCTGTGGGAAAGACCTGCAGGTCAGTGTGAGGATAGGCGGTGTGTGTGTC